>NC_133120.1:41194161-41494912 GCF_033568475.1 Henckelia pumila
ATGCATCAGCCATAAGGAGTATCATGTATGGGATGATATCTAACAGACCGGATGTGGCATTTGCTCTGAGTGTCACGAGCAAATATCAAGTCAATCCCGGTCAAATGCATTGGAAAGCCGTGAAGGATATTCTTAAGTACTTGAGAAGAACTAAGAATGTATTCATGGTTTATGGAGGAAGAGATCTGAAATTGGAAGGCTATACCGACTCTAGCTTCCAAAGTGACGTGGATGACTCGAATTCAACCTCTGGATTTGTGTTCATGCTCAATGGCGGTGCTGTCTCTTGGAAGAGTTCCAAGCAGGACACCACAGCGGATTCCACCACTAAGGCAGAATACATTGCGGCATCAGCTGCTGCTAAAGAGGCCGTTTGGATGAGGAATTTCGTCCAAGAGTTGGGCGTTATTCCTGAAACTGTTGGTCCAGTCCCGGTGTACTGTGACAACACGGGTGCCATTGATCAGGTAAAGGAACCAAGGTCTCATCAAAGATCCAAACACGTACTGAGGAAATACCACATCATCCGGGAGATCGTGGAAAGAGGAGACATCACTGTCGAGAGAGTGGCCTCTGCAGACAATATCGCTGATTCAGTTACTAAGCCCTTGCCAGGACCATTATTTGACAAACATCGCGAAGCAATGAGACTACGTAGTATGACTAGTTGGCTTTAGGGCAAGTGGGAGATTGAAAGAGTTGATGCCCCGCTAGCCAACTTGTGGCTAAGGGTTTTGAGAGTCTCTTTTTGTAAACAATCTTTGTTTAATATAATATACGTTCTTTAAATGGAGTTCACTTTATCTTATTATTATATAATGATATACTGTTGCTATTTTGATAAAGACCTTGAATATACTAAAGTAAGATGAGATAGTGAATATAGAGAGATCACTGTCATGAAACACATCTTATGTTCACTGTATATTCTAAACAGTTCCTAGTCAATTGAGCTGTCCACAAATAAGGATAAGGATCGCTCGAGATTGAGACTAGCATTTGCGATGCCGAGTACCACGTTTCATTGGTGTGGAACATAGAGATGTTCGAAGCATGCAAATGGATATTCATATGATGAATGATCAAACTACCCTATTCGAACTTTCCAAGTGGTTATCACTTATCGAGTGGATATAGTCCGCGGTTTTGGTTGTACACCATTAGTCCTTATTAATTGAAACATCATTGAGACTCTATATGCTAGTACTGTGCTTTGACTCGTTTACCGACTCTATTAGGGTCATCAGGTGTCGGGATTGGGTACAGTTACGACACATATAGGAGTCGATGCTTTGTTGTCAAGGATTCACCGCACACTTGCGAGTGTGGATATCCTATGCAATCTGAGGAGATATTAGTGTGACGAATATCTGGCCAGAGTACATGATGTGTTTTAGTTTACTTGGTTTCCTAGTAGCACATGCGATATCACTATTTGATCTTCAAGATGCATTGCATAGTTATCGAATCTCGAACGACTCTCGATTTACCAATGGTTGTTGATTCGATCGGGATATATGGATGAAGGGACCGTACTGTACGCTAACCAAAATCTATTGGTTCTTGCAGGCACTATCAGTGATACCTAGGGAATCATGGGGCGATGTTGCTAGGCGCTCTTACCATGATTCGTTGGGTAAGTCGGAAATTGTTGTTTCGAGTCACAAGGAGTTGTGAGCCCACGGCTAGCTGTATCCCTGAACCGTTGAGGGTAACACATGTAATGGATTTTTAATCCCCGTTGAGATAATTAAATTTAAAGAGTTAAATTTAGTGAATAAAGAAGTCGAACTTCTTATTTAAGAGTAGAGGGAGTAAGATTTCCTAAAATGACATAGTGATGGACTTTTTTGGAAATCACTGAATTCGGATTCAGAAAATTTATCTTGACTTTAAAAGATGCAGAAATGGTTTCTGTACACATTGGTGAAATTGGTTTATCAATCTGAGTCACGATGAATTTTATATTAATTTCTGAACATGTGGGCTTTGCTTGCCAGGCTTGAACTTATGACTAATGGGCCCTAAGCTGTTAGCAGCCCACATTATAAATAATTTATTGCAGTACAAAAATTACACACAACACAGGCATAATTTTCGAAAACCTAGAGCCTCCTCTCTTAGGGTTTTCGGCCGCCCCCTTCCCCTACTGTGTTCGAGAATTTCAGTCTGCAAATTTCGAATTTGCAGTCTGAATTAGCAGATCAAATCTGTTATTTCTCTACGTAGAAACTTCTGATAGACTTTCTAGTGCAGTCTATCAGAGGGATTAAACTTCTGTTCGTGGACCTGATTGAAGAAACGTTCGTTCATCAGTTCCTGGGATATACAACAAGAGCAGTTTAATCTGTTGGTGTCCATAATCTCGCTTCGAGATTTTAAGATAAAATTTACATTGTTTAAATTTTATGTTATCAATTTTAATCGTAGGAATTTGATACCCATATGGAATCGTTTTTTATAAAAATTTTAAAACTTCTGTTGCGCCGGGTATCACTTTCTTTTTCGATCCGAAGAACGACCGTGTTCCAGTAGCAAGTTGAAGTAATGAAAGCGGTTTAGTTGAAGCATTTTATCAAACACTTTGAATGCAACATTTAGGTATTTTATCAAACACATAAAATGCTTCAACAATGCAATCCAAAACAGTAGCAATGAATAAATGCAAGAAATAAAGAGACTCGGATTTGTTTATGAATGTTCGGAGATTTCAAACACTCCTACGTCACCCCTTCTTTTACCTCGAAAGGATATCACTAGAAGACTTTTATTGATACAAGCCATTTGTACAAACTCAATCCAAGACTAGGACTTACCATTGCCTATCTTAGAACTCCTAGCCACCACTCGATTGTAGGCCGCAACCTCACAATCCGCATATAGTTTTACGTCTTTATGCCAAGACTACAAACACAATCTTTAACGTCTTTGTGTAAAAACTCTCACTCAACTAATCTATGAAATACATCTCTCTTTTATATGTGAGTGAGTTGGGTGTGAAGAACTTGACTTTTCACGCTCAAGAATTCTAATGTGTTCTTCACACCTTGGGCTTTGCTCTCAACTAGCTGAGTTCTTCAAGTAGGCTGCCCATGCTTTGAATCTCCTTCAATAGCTTGTGTTTGAACTCCAAGATGTTGTATTTATAGGCTCCAAGAGTGATATAGGCATTAGACACAGAAATAGGGCCGTTAAAATACTTTTGTACTGTTTTTGTACCTTTTCTGGAGCTAAACTATATTTCACTAAGGTCTTAAGAGAAATTGATCTTGCTAAACTGAACTTTGGTGCGAAACTGGACTTGGAGTAGTTTGGGTGCTGTAGCAGTTGACCAAACTCAGTTTCGCAATAGTTGAGCAAACTTCAGTTTCGTAGCACTTTGGTGAGGTAAACAGAATTGCTAAACTGAATGCCGTTTTGCATGATCCGTTGATATATGGGCAAAGTGATGAATACAAAAGTTTTAGCCATTGATCATAGATTTCCAACACCACAAGAATCAGTCCATTCGGAGTTCATATGCAAACGTTATGCTTGAAATACCACCACTGCTCAAAATCGGTTTAGCACAAAATCAGTTAAGTGCATGCAAGTAGTTTAGTGCTATATCTCTTGATCCGTTGATTTTCGGGTAAAGTGATAAACATGAAAGTTGTAGCCCTTTCTCTTATATTTTCCCGGAATCAAGAATCACTCAATTTGGAGTTCATATGCGAAATTTAGGCTTAATAAACCAGACTATTCTATAAATTCTGCTCTGCAGAATTTCTGTTCCAAACCAGTAAATTCAACTCAGTTTAGCATCTCCTTAGGTTCTGATTCAGTCTTTGACTTGTGAATATGATTTGTAGATCATTCACTTATATTTCCAACGCATGGTGAATCGTTCCATTCGGATAATTGAGCTGCAAGATATGGCCAAATTACCAGAACTGCTTGAGGTAAACTGATGGTGTGTTTGCTGCTAAAATGATCCGATTCAGTTTGGTATTGCGACATCAGTTTGACCAAGATAACATCCATTTTTGCTCAACTGACGGGAAATACAATATGTTCCAAATTGAGTTTTCTTGGCAGTTGTTATGGCGGATAATCATTTGAATCACTGAGATGTAAGATATCATTGAAATACTAGAGCTTGCCAGAAATTCAGTTTAGCTAATTTCGAGTTTTGGCTTCCATCTTGAGTTGGCAACTTCACACTAGAGTAAATATGTTAGAAACACAGTAACAAGTTTTTTTATCATCAAAATCAAGATTGTTTGTGTTCCAAAAATCCAACATTAGTGATATTAATACTCTATATCATTACAATTAAACTTCAAACAACTTTGCAGCCAATTTTTATATGCACAATATTTTTTTGTTTTTTTTTTGTTTTTTGTTTTTTGTTTTTTTTTTCAAAATGGGTTTAATCTAGTAATAAATCATTTCTTAATAATCAATAAAAGCTTATAAGTTGTTTTCTCAAGTCTCACCTCTCACTCACAAAATTTATGTGAGTATATATTGCACTTTTACAAATTAATTCCTTCAATTATACATGTTATTATTCATTCAATCAATATCATTTTAGCTATATACTCATAAAAGTTTTAGAAAATTTGTTATTTGAAAACACGCAATTATATATTATTTATAACATATATCCCATCAATTATATATTTTCTATTAAATTGATAAAAAAAAAGTGTAAACAAACATATATATACAAAAAAAAATTCATTTTCTTGGTAGTTTGCAATTTAAATATATACGAAATATTAAAATCTAATCTATTGTGATAATATGATAATAAAAACTAATGCGTCTCAGGAGTTTTTGACTCCTTACTCTGCCATTGAAAAATAAATATTATTATAGAAATATTTTTTTTATTTTTAAATTTAAAAAAAAAAAAAATTTAACCCTCCCCCAAACCTGAATATGACATTTTTTAAATACAAATAAAGAGTAAATGATGAAAGAGATATCATCTGGAATTTATCGAAGTTGAGGAACAAACAAAAACCATTTCGCGACATGTTGAATCAATGATGACTTCAACGTCTTCTTATGAGTTGAGGGTTGGCTTACCATCCAATTTTCTTATAAATTGGCAAATAGGGTCTTTTTTAGTCAGATTCCCAAGATTATTATCATGACGCTGCTTTTGAAATAGTTTCCATAAATGGAGAAGTTGACCTTGTACATCTCCACTAGAATGTGTCTCAATAGTCAATGAGATGTCATCTAAAGACTCTTTACTCAGCCCATTCTTAATAAAATCAATTTTATCTTCTCTATTTATGGAAACATATCCCAAAGATCTGCATCGTCTGTCACAAGTCCATCTGGCACACTTATGACAAGCATCTAACCTTTTTGCCCTCCTTTTCTTCGCATAGGTGCTTTTTCCTAGTCCAGACATATTTCGAACAGGTAAAAATTTTGGAACTTCACCACCTAATCGAACCTTGACTTCAATTATAAGACGTATTTCCTCCGGAATTCCTTTTGCATAAGCATTCTCAATCTTTCACGCCTGCCTTCATAAATCATTATTCGAACCTTTTTAGAAGAACAAATATATTTTCTATGTTCTTTGATAGCTTATTCCATTTTGAAAATATAGCAAAATATTTTTTTTAAAATTTTTGGATCAGTTATTGTGGGAAACCAATTTAACCGACTGTAAGAGCCACGGAGTATCGTTATCCGCCACTTAACCGGGAAGAAAACTAATTTCTGCAAAAATAAAATGAAAATATTAATAACAATTAAGTTGGATCATATAAAGGCATAAACTCTTCATTAAGAAATGCACCATGAAGGTAAACAAATTTTAGGATTTTCAACATCAACAGCACCATGAAGGTAAACAAATTTAACAATAAATGGTCCAGACCATCGCGATTTAAGTTTTCCCGAAAACAAATGCAAGCGAGAATTATAAAGTAAAATTTTTTGTCCGATTTCAAAAGATTTTCTCATAATATTTTTATCATGAAAGACTTTTATTTTCTCTTTATAAATCTTTGCATTTTTAGTTGTTTTCTTTGACAACAATTGATCTCTACATACCTCAGAATGATAAAATTTAATGACACTACTTACCTCATTGTCGGGTATGCATCGTCGAGGACAATAATTAAACAAATAAGGATCATCCCAATAAATTTTTTTTTACCTCTTTCAAGAATTTATTTTTATCTTGTGAACTCCAATGAGAAGACATTTTATTTGTCACAAGAAAATTTACAATATTAGCAAACCAAGGCATAGTAGTAGCATAAAATAGTCGATCATCCGAAAAATTTTTATTTATTGGTATTTCATTTTGAGATGATTCAGAAATTATTCTTGAAAAATGATCGGATACTAAATTTTCTTTTTCTTCTTCAAGTTGATTGTTTTCTTCAAATAATTTTGATTCAAAAATATTTTCCGAATCAAAATTTTTCACCAAACAAACATCAGATTGTTGATTTAAGTTTTCTTCTTGTATACATTCTTCCATAATAGTTTCAATTGTATCATCATTTTCATCTTCAGTAATACTTGGTTGTTTACTTAAATTGAACACATTAAGTTCTAAAGTCATATTTCCAAAAAATAATTTCATTATTCCATTTCGACAATTAATTAAAGCATTTGAAGTTGCGAGAAATGGACGTCCCAATATTACTGGAATTTCATTATGCACTTCTATTGGTTGTGTATCCAAGACAATAAAATCCACAGGATATATGAATTTATCGACTTGAACTAACACATCTTCTACGATACCTCTAGATATTTTGATTGACCTATCGACTAGTAAAAGAGTAACATATGTAGGTTTTAAATCTCCCAAGTTAAGTTTTTCATAAATTGAATAAGGAAGTAAATTCACATTCGCTCCCAAATCTAACAAAGCTTTTTTAATTTTATTTTTTCAAATAATACATGAAATTGTTGGACAACCAGGATCTTTATATTTCAAAGTAGAATTATTTTGAATTATAGAACTTAATTATTCAGTTAAGAATTCTTTCTTCTTTACATGCAATTTTTTTTTCACAGTACATAAATCTTGTAAAAACTTTGCATAAGAAGGTACTTGTTTAATAGCATCTAATAATTGAATATTTATTTTTACTTGTTTAAAACTTTCATAAATATCAGAATCATTTTTTTGTTTTTTTATTGTTTACTAATGCATGAGGAAAATGAAGAGGTTTATTTGACTCGCTCATTATTTCAGATAATTTATCATCAACTTTCTTATTTTTAGGACTCAAAATATTATCTTTCTCAAAAGTATCAGGATTTGAATCCTTACTCTTTGAGTTTAACTGATCTTTGTTTTCATCACTATATGGATCATTAACTATTTTACCACTTCTAAGAGTAATAACAACTTTTACTTGATCAAATTTATCTTGATTTTGATTTTGATTTTTAGGATTAGGTTGTGGTTGAGATGAAAATTTTCTTTTTTCATGAATATTAAGTGCATATGCAAATTTTGCAAGAGTTTCTTTCAAATTATTCATAGATTGAATGTTTTGGATATTGATAGACTCTTGCTTTTGAATGTATGCATGAATTTCATCTTCAAAATATTTTCTTGGAGGTGGGATATAAGGAGCATACCTTGATGATTTTGGTTATTTTGAAAAGGTTGTTGTGACGGTTGTGAATTATTATTGTTCCTCCAACTAAAATTAGGATGATTTCTCCAACCAGGATTATATGTTTGTGAAAAATGATCTAATGTTGGTTTTTTAAAATTGTTAACATAATTGTCTTGTTCATGGAGACATTCTTTAAATGAAGGCAAAGTAGGACAATTTTTTGTAAGATGATCATGTGTGTCACATATATGACAAACAATTTCTTGAACACTTTTTAATTGATCACTCTTTTTCATTTCTAATGACTCGATTTTTCTTGCTAAAGATGCAAGTTTGGCTTGAATATCTACATCATCTTTAAGATGATAAATACCAACCCCATTTGTTGAATTATTTATTTTACTTGGTGGTTCAATTGAGCCTACATTATCCCAATTTTGAGAATTTTCTGCTAATGACTCCAAATATTCCATAGCTTCATTTGGGTTTTTATCTTCAAAAGTTCCATTACACATGAATTCTATCATTTGCCTATCTTTAGGTATTAAACCTTCATAAAAGTGAGAAACTATCCTCCATATATATTTCAAAACCATGATGTGGGCATGTATTAAGTAACTCTTTATATCTATCCCAACATCGATAAAATGTTTCCCCTTCTTTTTGAGAAAAAAGTTGTAATTTGTCTTTTAAAAGAGTTTGTTCTATGGGAAGGGAAAAACTTTTTAAGAAATTGTTGTTGCATTTCTTCCCATGATCTTATTGAACTTGATCTCAAATTTTGCAACCATGTTTTAGCTTTATCTTTTAAGGAAAAAGGGAAAAGCTTTAATCGAACAATATCCATGCTACAATTTTGATCATTATAAGTGTTGCAAACCTCCTCAAATTCTCTTAAATGCAAATATGGATTTTCAGAATCTAAGCCATGAAAATTTGGTAAAAGTTGAATGATTTGTGGCTTAAAATTGAAATTAGACGCATCGGGAGGAAAAACTAAACAAGATGGTGTACTAGTTCTTATTGGATTCATATGGTGCCTAAGTGTTCTTGGTTGTTCATGTTCTTGATTATTATTATTATTATTATTATTATTATTATTATTATTATTATTATTATTATTATTATTATTATTATTATTATTATTATTATTATTATTATTATTATCATCATCATCTTGATTATTATAATTATCTTCCATGTTTAAAATATTTTCAGATACTCGAATAAGTCTACCACTTTGTTTTCGACTCCAAAAAATCATACAATTAAAAACAACATAATATTTACATAAATAACATAATTAAAAAAACTTAAACTTAATTTATACCTCCCCGAAAACGGCGCCAAAAACTTGCTACAACTTAAATTGTAATTCACCCAAGTGTAGGTTGTCTGCAAGTAATATACTCGTGAGTATGAGATCGATCTACGAAGAGGATGCTGTAAGTTTAATTTTAGCAATGATATATTATAGATGAAAATATTATTATAAAACTTTAAATACACAAATTATAAAATTGTCAAAGCTTCAAAGGTTCATTGTTGGTTTATTTAAGATTGCTTAACAAAAATAAATAAAAGAAACTAAAATGAGAATAAACATAAAAGAATAATTAAATATTTAAACAAGTATATGATATAATATAGTTCTCACTATATTAATATCAGATTAACCGATATTTAATACATGGTGCCCATAATATATATATAGATGCATAAATATAAACATAAAAGAACAATTAAATATTTAAACAAGTATATCATATAATATAGTTTCCAATATATTAATATCAGATTAACCGATATTTAATACATGGTACCCATAATATATATATAAATGCATAAATATAAATTGACATAAAAGTAAATGTTAGATCAAATCATAATATTTCATTTAGAACAACCGGCAGAACCACGCTATTGTCTAGATAAAATATACGACTTTTTTTATGTTAGATGCGAGAAAGTAAATGTTAGTTGCGAAAAAGTAAATGTTAGATGCGAGAAAAGTAAATGTTAGATGCGAGAAAGTAAATGTTAGTTGTGAGAAAGTAAATGTTAGTTCAAATCACAATATATTATTTAGAACAACCGGCAGAGCCACGCTATTGTCTAAATAATATATATGACTTTATTATAAATTGATACATATATTTATAGTATATAATTATTTTAGTATTTATTGTATCATATTAGACAACAAATCAAGGTAACCACATTTAAGGTACCAAGTATTTGATGTAAATAGATAACAATAAATCATCCAAATTATACCTACAAATAAAGATCAATTAGTAAAACAAAATAAAAATAGAAAAGGGAAGAATATACAAAATATAAACAATCTTACTTGACCAACAATGAAACATTTTCACCTTGACATAAAAGGATTTAGCTTGCCATGAACATAAGACTCAAGAGTAAGGATAAAATAAATTTCATACTTAAACTTGGAGAAATATGCGCACTCAAACTCTTATTTTTACACACACAATATTTATTTTACAAGTGAGGAATTTTTCTACACTTTTGCACACTTCAAAGCTTATACAACACATCTATTTATAGGCCAAATGAGAGCAAGAGTCCAAGGCTCATTAAATGTGGAATAGTAAAGTTGGTAGGTGCTTGTCTCCTTGAATGTCAATACCATGACCCAACATTAATTGGCATGTTGGATGCCTTAGACCACCGATTCAGCCTTTCCATTCAACATAGAACACGTAGGACATTTTGTGTAGATGTGTTTGGAAATATAATTCACCTCTTTTGGGTAAAAGGTGAAAGAGTTATGATATTTTTACTACAAGCTGGTCATAGTAAAAGTAAATCTATCTCCTTTTTTATTTTTGATAATTTGATCATCCTAATGAGATTTTTGGAATTTTTTGTCTTCCACAAAATTGAAGATGCCTCTTTTGTGATTCTAAAGGATTTAAGATTACTCCAATATGACCTCTGTAGCTTGAGTAATTTTATTTTTATCAAACCTGCGCAAACCGTAAAATACAACATTTTTAATAAAATATTTAAATATAAACACATAACACTTAAAATAATACAACTTCATAATTTTAATGGAACTTTAATTTTAAAACACAACTTTTAACATATAAATAATTACGAATTTTAAGTTTCATCATAACCATAAATTCCAACAACTTCGAGTTGAAGCCGACATTGATCAACATGGTTCAGAAGAACCAATTCAATGGGAGCGCCACAACTGATCCTCATCTGCACCTGCGGACTTTCTTGGAAATCACTGATACGGTAAAGATGAACGGTGTGTCTGAGGATATTATACGTTTACGTTTATTTCCTTTCTCTCTCAGGGACCAGGCAAGGATTTAGCTACAATCACTGCCGTTGGGAAGCATTACTACATGGGAGAAAATGGCAGTCAAGTTTCTTGCAAAGTACTTTCCACCAGCCAAATCCACCCAGCTGAATATTGAGATCTGTACCTTTTGGCAGATGGACTCCGAACAACTATATGAAGCTTGAGAAAGGTAGAAAGATTTACTAAGACGTTGTCCTAACCATAATTTTGCAGACTGGGAGCAAATTGAGTGGTTTTACAATATTCTGAACACGCCTACTTAAATGTCGGTGGAATCTGCTACTGGAGGAATAATATTCTCAAAGGACGCCATCCAGGCCTATGATATGCTGGAACAAATGACCATCAACAGTTTTCAATGGCCATCTGAACGCATGGGATTCAAGAAAGCGGTGTATGCAGTGGATCCTCTTACTTCCATCACTGCCCAATTATCTGCACTGAAGATGCAAGTGGCGGCATGGAATAAGGTGAGTGTAGCAGATCCTGCAGGTGTGTCGGTTGCCATAGTGGAATCTCATCCACCTGAGGAAGCTCAGTATATTAATGCCAGAGGTTATGGAAACTATCGAGGTAACCCTCCCCCTAATACTTATCATCCTATATTACGTAACCATGAAAATTTTTCTTATGTCAACAACAAAAATGTGTTGAATCCTCCTCCGGGGTTCAATAAAAACAAGGGTGAGGGGAATGCGTCATTGGAAGATGTGGTGTTTACATTTTTTAATGAATCTGATAAGCGGATGTCGAGAACTGAGACTCGACTTGACAACATGGAGACGCACATGTGTAGTTTGGGTGATATGATGAAATCCATGGAAACCTAGATTGGGCAACTAGAAAATGCTTTGAAGGATCAGAATCGAGGTCACTTTCCCAGCAAAACTGAAGTGAATCCGAAAAAGCGGTTCGAGGCTATAGAATTGAGGAGTGGAAAGAAACTAGTGAAAGAATAAAAAGAATAAGAACATGAAAAAGCTAAGGAAGCTGAAGAATCAGGGGTTGAGGAGAAAATTGTTGAAGAGAAAAAGAAGGAATCTGAATCGAAACCAATGTACAAGCCACAAATTCTGTACCCTCAGAAGTTCAAGAAGAAGGCGCTTGATGAGCAATTCTCCAATTTTCTAGACATCTTCAAAAAGATACATATCAACATCCCTTTTGCAGATGCTTTGAAACAGATGCCAAATTATGCCAAGTTTATCAAGGATGTGATGTCCAAAAAGAGAAGGTTGCAAGACAATGAGGTAGTGAACTTGACCGAAGAATGCAGCGTGATCCTATAGAAAAAGTTGCCACAAAAGCTTAAGGATCCAGGGAGTTTTACTATTCCTTGTTTTATTGGTGGTGCTAAGGTAAATAGAGTTTTATGTGATCTAGGAGAAAGTATAAATTTAATTCATTTTTCTATTTACAGGGAGTTGGAGCTTGGTGAAGTAAAAGCGACCACCATCACGTTGCAGTTGGCTGACCGAAGTATCACATATCACGGGGAATTGTGGAAGATGTTTTGGTGAAGGTAGACAAGTTTATATTCCCAACAGACTTTGTGATATTAGATATGGATGAGGATGAAGAATCTCCTTTAATTTTTCGGAGGCCATTTTTGGCTACTGCAAGAGCATTAATTGATGTCCATAAAGGAGAGCTCACTCTTAGATTTGGTGGTGAATCTGTAATATTCAACACTATCATGCCATGAGGAGACCAAGCGAGGTAAGAACTTGTAAAAGCATTGAATTTATTGATTCTCATACTCCTTTTTCATGTGTAGGACTTATTGACCCATTGGAGAGATGCTTGGTTGCGAATGAAAAAGTAAATAAAGAAGAAGGTTGGGAGCTTTGTGAACAAGAGGCGTTTCTTGATGATGCTCCAAAAGAAAAATGAGTGAATTCCAAAGTACCAGAAGTGTTGGAGGATAGTGCAACCAAGATAACCATCGAAAATCAAAATCTCAAGGAATTACCTGCACATTTATATATGTTATGCATTCCTTGGTGAGAATTCAACATTTTCGGTATTTATTTCTTCTCATATTTCTGAGGTTGAAAAAGATAAATTATTGAGAGTGTTGAGAAATTTTAAAACTGCTTTAGGATGGTCGATTTCTGATATCAAGGGTATTAGTCTCACTATATGCATGCATAAGATTTTTATGGAGGAGTCTTACACTCCTTATGTGGATCATCAAAGGCGGTTGAATCTGGCCATGAAAGAGGTAGTTAAAAATAAAGTTTTAAAATTGTTGAATGCTGGTGTAATATATGTTTTCTGATATTAGTTGGGTGTCCCAAGTTCAAGTAGTGCCCAGGAAAAGAGGGATTACTATGGTGAAAAATGAAAAGAATGAATTAATTTCTACACGCACAGTAATTGGTTGGAGAGTTTGCATAGATTATAGGAAGTTAAATAAAGCTACTCGTAAAGATCATTTTCCACTTCCTTTTATTGATCAGATGCTTGATAGAATTGCTGGTTTTTGTTATTATTGTTTCTTATATGGGTATTCAGGTTATAACCAGATTGCTATAGCGCCGGAATATCAGGAAAAGACCACATTCACGTGTCTCTATGGCACATTTGCTTTCAGGCGAATGTCATTTGGTCTTTGTAACGCACCGGCTACGTTTCAGCAGTGTATGATGGCTATTTTTGCAAATATGGTGGAGGACATCATGGAAATATTTATGGATGATTTTTTGGTATTTGGATCTTCCTTTGATCACTGCTTGGATAATATTTCACTTGTTTTGCAGAGATTTCAAGAGAAGAATTTAGTTATTAATTGGGAAAGTTCCACTTTATGGTCCAAGAAGGCATTGTCCTTGGACATAAAGTGTCGTCACATGGATTAGAGGTTGATAGAGCCAAAATTGTTACAATTGAGAAGCTTCCACCACCCAAGAATATCAAGGGCATTCGGAGTTTTTAGGCCATGCAAGGTTTTATCGTAGGTTTATAAAAGATTTTTCTAAGATTACTAAACCCTTGTGCAATTTACTTGAGAAAGATTCCACTTTCATATTTGATTATGATTGTTTGCAGGCCTTTGAAAAGATCAAGACAGCATTGATCACGGCACCTATAATGGTTGTACCGAATTTGAAGGAACCATTAGAGCTGATGTGCGATGCTAGTGATTATGCACTGGGAGCTGTTTTAGGCCAGCGAAGAGACAAAATGTTTCGAGCCATTTATTATGACAGTCGTACTATGGATGTTGCACAGCAAAACTACACCACCACGGAAAAGGAGATGCTTGCATTAGTTTTTTCTTTTGATAAATTTTGTCCTTATTTAATTGTCACTAAATTGTTTATACTGACCATGCAGCGATTCGCTACTTGTTTTCCAAGAAGGATGCTAAGACGCGCTTGATCAGATGGATTTTACTTCTTCGGAAATTTGATTTTGAAATCAAGGACAAAAAGGGGAGTGAAAATCAAGTAGCAAACCATTTCTCTCGGTTGGAGTTGGAAGGAGCTAAGGAGGAGGAAGTTATAAAAGAAGTGTTCCCGGATGAACAAATTTTTTAGGTATGTTCTACTCTTCCATGGTCTGCTGATATCGCTAATTTTTTGTCGTGTGGTGCTATGCCTCCAGATTTGAACCGCCATCAGAAGAAGAAATTTTTCCAGGACGTTAAGTTCTACTTGTGGGATGATCCCTATGTTTTCAAGCAATGTGCTGATCAAGTGATTCGAAGATGTGTGGCGGGTCAAGAAGCATAGGAAATTCTAGAGCAATGCCATTCAACACCTTATGGGTGTTGTAGAACGTGGCGATCAGATCAATTAGGATTGATACCCGGTGCAGCGGAAGTTTAAAATTTTTATATGGAACAATTCCATAATAGGAATCAACCTTACGATTAAATTGTGTGTGTAAAAATTAAATAACAATTATAAAATTTTTACCTTTAATCTCGAATCGAGATTTTGGACACCAACAGATTTCTCTGCTCTTGTTGTATATCCCTGGAACTGATGGACGAACTGTTCTTCAATCAGGTCCACGAACAGATATTTAATCCCTATGATAGATTGCACTAGAAAATCTATCAGAAGTTTTCTACGAAGAGATTAACGAATTTGATCCGTTAAACCAGACTGTAATTCAAAATCACAGGCTGGATTTTTCTGACAGAGAGAGGGAGGGGGGCGGCCACCTTTTAGAAAAATACTTAGGGTTTTCGAAAATTGTGACCTGTTGTGTGTAATTTCTGTACTGCAATAACTTATTTATAATGTAGGCCACTAACAGCTTAGGGCCCATTAGTCATAAGTTCAAGCCCGACAAGCAAAGCCCGCATGTTCAAAAATTAATATAAAATTCATCGTGACTCCGATTGATAAACCAATTTCACCAATGTGCACAGAAACCATTTCTGCACCTTTTAAAGTCAAGATAAATTTTTCTGAATCCGAATTCAGTGATTTCCAAAAATGGCCATCCCTATGTCATTTTAGGAAATCTTACTCCTCTACTCTTAAATAAGAAGTCCAACTTCTTCGTTCATTAAATTTAACTCTTTAAATTTAACTATCTCAACGGGGATTAAAAATCCATTACATTGTGTGACCCTCAATGGTTCAGGGATACAGCTAGCCGTGGGCTCACAAATCCTTGTGACTCGGAACAGCAATTTCCGACTTGCCCATCGAATCATGGTATGAGCGCCTAGCAACATCGCCCCATGATTCCCTAGGTATCACTGATAGTGCCTACAAGAACCAGTAGATTTTGGTTAGCGTACAGTACGGTCCCTTCATCCATATATCCCGATCGAATCAACAACCATTGGTATATCGAGAGTCGCTCGAGATTCGATAACTATGCAATACATCTTGAAGATCAAATAGTGACATCGCATGTGCTACTAAGAAACCATTTCTTAAATCACATCATGTACTCTGGCCAGAGATTCGTCACACTAATATCTCCTCAGATCGCATAGGATATCCACACTCGCAAGTATGTGGTGAATCCTTGACAACAAAGCATCGACTCCTATATGTGTTGTAACTGTACCCAATCCCGACACCTGATGACCCCAATAGAGTCGGTAAACGAGTCAAAGCACAGTACTAGCATATAGAGTCTCAATGATGTCTTAAGTAGTAAGGACTAATGGTGTACAACCAAAACCGCGGACTTTATCCACTCGATAAGTGATAACCACTTGGAAAGTCCGGATAGGGTAGTTCGATCATTCATCATATGAATATCCATTTGCATGCTTCGAACATCTCTATGTTCCTTACCAATGAAACGTGGTACTCTGCATCGCAAATGCTAGTTTCAAACTCGAGCGATCCTTATCCTTATTATCGGACGGCTCAATCGACTAGGAACAGTTTAGAATATACAGTGACTATAAGATGTGTTTCATGATAGACATCTCCATGTTCTATCACATCTTACATACACTATAGTATATTCAAGGTCTTTATCAAAACAACAATAGTATATCACAATATCACAATATGAAGAAAGACAAAGTCATTGCCATTAATAAAAGTGTAAATTATATTAAACAAAAGATTGTTTATACAAAGAGTCATCAAAGCCCTTAGCCACAAGTTGGCTCACCGGGCACCCACTCTTTCAATCTCCCACTTGCCCTAAAGCCAACTAGTCATACTACGTAGACCCATTGCTTCGCGATGTTTTTCAAATAATGGTCCTGGCAAGGGCTTAGTAAGTGGATCAGCGATATTGTCTGCAGAGGCCACTCTTTCGACAGTGATGTCTCCTCTTTCCACAATCTCCCGGATGATGTGGTATTTCCTCAGTACGTGTTTGGATCTTTGATGAGACCTTGGTTCCTTTGCCTGAGCAACGACACCCGTGTTGTCACAGTACACCGGGACTGGACCAACAACTTCAGGAATGACGCCCAACTCTTGGACGAAATTCCTTATCCAAACGGCCTCTTTAGAAGCAGCTGATGCTGCAATGTATTCAGCTTCAGTGGTGGAATCCGCTGTGGTGTCCTGCTTGGAACTCTTCCAAGAGACAGCACCGCCATTGAGCATGAACACAAATCCAGAGGTTGACTTCGAGTCATCCACGTCACTTTGGAAGCTAGAGTCGGTATAGCCTTCCAATTTTAGTTCTCTTCCTCCATGTCTCCATTAAGAAAAGCAGTCTTCACATCCATTTGCCATATCTCATAGTCATACCATGCAGCTATGGCAATAAGGATTCTTATGAACTTGAACATTGCAACTGGTGAAAAGGTTTCATCATAATCAACTCCTTGTCTTTGAGTATAACCTTTCGCCACCAATCGCGCCTTGTAGGTCAATACCTTACCATCAGGCCCAAGCTTTCTCTTGTAGATCCATTTACACCCTATTGGAACAATTCCATCGGGAGGATCTACTAAAGACCAAACTTGGTTTGTATGCATCGAATCTATTTCCGACTGCATAGCTTCAAGCCATAAATTTGAATCCGCATCAGAAATTGCTTCCTTGAAGTTTCTTGGATCACATCCAACATCGGGTTCATCTTGATCCCCTTCAAGAAGAAGACCATATCGAATAGGAGGTCTAGAAGTCCTCTCGGATCTTCTAGGTACAGGCGTGTCCAGCAATGGTTCCTGAGGTGTAGGATCGTTATTTTGTATTTCGGGTTCTTCTCGAATTTCTTCGAGTTCCATCATCTCGCCTTTCTTATCCAATAAGAACTCCTTCTCCAAGAAGGTGGCATTCCTTGAAACAAACACCTTTGTTTCAGCAGGATAATAGAAATAATATCCGATTGAATTCTTCGGATACCCTACAAAATAACATAAGCTGGATCGACTATCCAACTTATCTCCCACTGTCCGCTTCACGTAAGCAGGACATCCCCAAATCCTCAAGTACGAATACTTAGGAGCTTTGCCATTCCATAACTCGTATGGTGTTTTGTCCACTGCTTTAGTGTGGACGTTGTTCAACAACAATACCGCCGTTTCAAGCGCATAGCCCCAAAACGAAGGTGGAAGCTCAGTGAAGCTCATCATGGATCGAACCATGTCCAACAAAGTTCGATTACGACGCTCCGATACACCATTAAGCTGTGGTGTCATAGGAGGAGTCCACTGAGAGAGAATCCCATTCTCTTTTAGATAGTCCAAAAACTCGGTACTCAAGTATTCTCCACCTCGATCCGATCGAAGTGCTTTAATACTTTTACCTAGCTTGTTTTCTACTTCAGCCTTGAATTCTTTGAACTTTTCAAATGCTTCAGACTTATATTTCATTAAATATAAATACCCATACCTTGAATAATCATCAGTAAAGGTAATGAAGTAGGTGTGGCCATATTGAGTCCCAACTCTAAATGGACCACAAACATCTGTATGGATCAAATCCAACAGATTTTGACTACGCTCAGGTTTCCCCTTAAAAGGAGATTTAGTCATTTTTCCTTTTAGGCAGGATTCACAAGTAGGTAGAGAGTTAATATCAGACATATCAAACATGCCCTCTCCCACTAGCTTGTTCATCCTCCTTGAGGAAATATGACCTAGCCTAGCGTGCCAAAGGTTTGCCGGGTTTTGGCTATCGATTTTCCTTTTGTTTGTTGTTGCCGGTTTATCAGCATAATTTATTGGAACGTCTTTTAGTTTTAAGTTGTATAGATCGTTTTCAAGTTGTCCATTTCCAATCAAACATTCATTCTTGTAAATATTGCAAATCCCATTCACAAAATTGCAAGAATAACCATCTCTATCAAGCATAGAAACAGAAATAATGTTTTAATCAAATCTGGAACAAATAAAACATCTCTTAAAAGTAACTTAAAACCGTTCTGCAAAATTAAATAAACATCTCCCACGGCTTTAGCTTCAACTCTGGAACCATTTCCGAGCCTCAGCTGGGTCTCACCCATCCTAAGCCTGCGACTTCTTGTCATCACCTGCAAATCATTGCAAATGTGAGATCCACATCCGGTATCCAATACCCAAGAAGTAGTATTAAGTGAAACATTTATTTCAATATAGAACATACCCTTTGCAGTTCGCAACTGCTCTAGATATTCCTTGCAGTTACGCTTCCAATGACCGGGCTTCTTGCAGTAATGGCAAACATCCTTGGATTTTTCCATGTTTGAAGCCTTTGTCTTGTACTTCTTCTCGGGTTCGATTTTCTTGGGTGGGGCAGAACGTTTCTTACCCTTCGTACTTGGCCCCTTCTTAGCAGAAGAAGAGGAGCCCACCAAGAAAGCCGGTTTATCCTTCTTTAATGTAGATTCATATGTCACAAGCATATTGACCATCTCTTCAAGGGAGGCCTCTATCTTGTTCATATTAAAATTTACCACAAATCCTTCAAACAAAGAAGGAAGAGACAGAAGTAGTAAGTCCACGTTGAGTTCATGCTCCAACACCAAATCAAGGGTTACCAACTTCTGTATGAGCCAAATCACTCATACCTCATGATCACGGACCGAAGTCCCTTCACGCATGCGACACGTCATTAGCTCCTTTACAGTAGCGAACCTTTAAGCCCTCGATTGAGCCCCAAAAAGTTCCTTGAGTTGAACGTGAATGTCAGCAGCATTCACGGTGTCCTCAAATCGCCTCTGGAGTTCATCAGACATCGAGGCTTGCATATATCATTTGGTCTTGATATCATGGTCCCACCATGTATCAAGCTTGGCTAACTCCTCCGGACTTACGTCAGCTGGTGCTTCCTTCGGAGGAGATCTCTCTAACACGTAGAGCATCTTCTCCGAAGTCAAAACAATCTTCAACTTACGGAACCATTCCGTATAGTTTGCGCCAGTCAACTTATTTTGTTCGAGGATCGAGAAAAGTGGATTACACGAATTCATCGTATGAAATACTGAAAAGAAACAGACAAATATCAGTGATTGTTTAAGCAATTTACTAAGACATAAAATAGGCGAAATTTATTCTATGAATCTCACTCCCACTATTTTAACGATTTCACTACCCTCTAGTGAAAACGGGAAACTGTTTTCCTTAGTGAGAACATGGAGTCCAATTGACAAACTTATGGTCCCGAATAATATCAGCCAACCATAATTTTCAAATGGTAGAGCCCAATTGCTTCCAAAGCAACCTCCATGTTTTTACCTCATGTCCAATAAGGGCCCAATAATATGACGCCGTTTATTGTGACATGTCAAGATGACCCATCAATATTAAGTTGTGATGGACGGTCGCCATGTGGATCCCCAATAATATGAGCCGATCCCATGGGAGTTCCACCCAACTTACAACATGTGTCGATCCAATGTACAGCTTTCCGACGAACGGGCCCCCCCAATAATATGAGCCGGACCGTATCCGCGGGTAGCATCTCATACATTGATCGTTGATGGAAGGTAGGAACATTTAAACAAATTTAAATTTCCTTTATTTATCTTGATATCAATTTTAAATCATATTTAAAATGAGGGATTTTTAATTATAAAAATTTGTCTCATCATTTTTAAAATTTTGTATGTTTGTCGGATTCACACAATTATGTCTAAAACATGCATACAACTATAATATCACATATTATATAGGATGATTGATTCCATTTCTAATCGACCCGTGGTTGCCAATCACGATTCTTAGTCCAATCCTAGGTAATATGCAGTATGCAATGCAATCCTATTACATTTGCTTCCAATTTACATTTCTTCTGTCTTTATTGTCTGCTGGGCCCACCTCCATCTTCAAATCTTGATCTCCCACTAAATCTAATGTATTTACAATAAATAACAATGACAAGTAGGGGATACATTTTTAAGGGGTGGGAACGGGCCATAAACCAAGCCCACTTTTATTACATATGACATTCATATTGGGCCATAAACCAGGCCCATTAATAAAACCAACAACAATAAAAACAAATGTAAATTCCTAACATACACCTACAAAATTGGTCATGGCAATCGATCATCCTTATCCAATAACATTTAATTCAAAATTAATTTATTGGATAACATGCAATGGCAATTTAAATTTAAAAAATAAAATCATATCTCATACATAAAATCTTATTTTACATATAAAATCATATTTTATCTTTTTATCAAATAAAATCATATTTTATCTATAAAATCCAATTTTATACATAAAATCATATTTTACTCAATATATCCATAAGATCATATCTTATCATAAATTGTACCAAAAATTAATTAATTTCAAAATTCAATTAAAGGATAAAATATTAAAATTTTCCAAAAATTCAAATTTATCCAAAAATCAATTTTAAAATTTTCGGACTCGAACAATTCGATCCGACGCCTCGTGGACCAATCAAAACAATTTTCGATCGGACCAAAAATAGAATTTTAGCATATTAAAATTTAATTTAAAAAATTAAAATAATTTTTTTCGCGGGCCGCCCGGGACGTTCCCGGGCCGGGCAGCCCGGCTGCCCCTAGGGCAGCGCCGTGCGCCGCCCTGGGCAGCGACCATCGCTGCCCCTCCCGGGCAGCGATCCAATCGCTGCCCGGGTTTTTGCCCGAATAAAAAAAAAAATTTATTTTAAATTTTTATTTTGTTTCAAAAACCGAGGCCTAAAAATTTTTGTACAATCGATTAATTTAATCGCTTGATCTGAGCAACCTGGCTCTGATAACACTGTTGTAGAACGTGGCGATCAGATCAATTAGGATTGATACCCGGTGCAGCGGAAGTTTAAAATTTTTATATGGAACGATTCCATAATAGGTATCAACCTTACGATTAAATTGTGTGTGTAAAAATTAAATAACAATTATAAAATTTTTACCTTTAATCTCGAATCGAGATTTTGGACACCAACAAATTTCTCTGCTCTTGTTGTATATCCCTGGAACTGATGGACGAACTGTTCTTCAATCAGGTCCACGAACAGAGATTTAATCCCTCTGATAGATTGCACTAGAAAATCTATCAGAAGTTTTCTACGAAGAGATTAACGAATTTGATCCGTTAAACCAGACTGTAATTCAAAATCACAGGCTGGATTTTTCTGACAGAGAGAGGGAGGGGGGCGGCCACCTTTTAGAAAAATACTTAGGGTTTTCGAAAATTGTGACCTGTTGTGTGTAATTTTTGTACTGCAATAACTTATTTATAATGTAGGCCACTAACAGCTTAGGGCCCATTAGTCATAAGTTCAAGCCCGACAAGCAAAGCCCGCATGTTCAAAAATTAATATAAAATTCATCGTGACTCCGATTGATAAACCAATTTCACCAATATGCACAGAAATCATTTCTGCACCTTTTAAAGTCAAGATAAATTTTTCTGAATCCGAATTCAGTGATTTCCAAAAATGGCCATCCCTATGTCATTTTAGGAAATCTTACTCCTCTACTCTTAAATAAGAAGTCCAACTTCTTCGTTCATTAAATTTAACTCTTTAAATTTAACTATCTCAACGGGGATTAAAAATCCATTACACTGTGTGACCCTCAATGGTTCAGGGATACAGCTAGCCGTGGGCTCACAACTCCTTGTGACTCGGAACAACAATTTCCGACTTGCCCATCGAATCATGGTATGAGCGCCTAGCAACATCGCCCCATGATTCCCTAGGTATCACTGATAGTGCCTACAAGAACCAGTAGATTTTGGTTAGCGTACAGTATGGTCCCTTCATCCATATATCCCGATCGAATCAACAACCATTGGTATATCGAGAGTCGCTCGAGATTCGATAACTATGCAATACATCTTGAAGATCAAATAGTGACATCGCATGTGCTACTAAGAAACCATTTCTTAAATCACATCATGTACTCTGGCCAGAGATTCGTCACACTAATATCTCCTCAGATCGCATAGGATATCCACACTCGCAAGTATGTGGTGAATCCTTGACAACAAAGCATCGACTCCTATATGTGTTGTAACTGTACCCAATCCCGACACCTGATGACCCCAATAGAGTCGGTAAACGAGTCAAAGCACAGTACTAGCATATAGAGTCTCAATGATGTCTCAAGTAGTAAGGACTAATGGTGTACAACCAAAACCGCGGACTTTATCCACTCGATAAGTGATAACCACTTGGAAAGTCCGGATAGGGTAGTTCGATCATTCATCATATGAATATCCATTTGCATGCTTCGAACATCTCTATGTTCCTTACCAATGAAACGTGGTACTCTGCATCGCAAATGCTAGTTTCAAACTCGAGCGATCCTTATCCTTATTATCGGACGGCTCAATCGACTAGGAACAGTTTAGAATATACAGTGACTATAAGATGTGTTTCATGATAGACATCTCCATGTTCTACCACATCTTACATACACTATAGTATATTCAAGGTCTTTATCAAAACAACAATAGTATATCACAATATCACAATATGAAGAAAGACAAAGTCATTGCCATTAATAAAAGTGTAAATTATATTAAACAAAAGATTGTTTATACAAAGAGTCATCAAAGCCCTTAGCCACAAGTTGGCTCACCGGGCACCCACTCTTTCAATGGGGGCCACTTCGGAACAACACGGACTGCGGCTAAGGTACTACAATCTGGTTTTTATTGGCCTACTTTGTTTAGAGATAGTTATACCTTAGTGAAATCATGTGATAAGTGTCAAAGAACTGGGAATATATCTCAAAAGCATGAATTACCCCTCACGAATATTTTATAAGTTGAACTTTTTGATATGTGGGGTATCGATTTTATGGGTCTATTTCCCTCCTCTTTTGGTTACACTTATATTTTACTAGCCGTGGATTATGTTTTGAAATGGGTGGAAGCAATTGTCATCTCTACTAATGATGCTCGTGTTGTAGTCAAGTTTCTGCAAAAGAACATTTTTACTAGGTTCGGCACTCCACGAGCGATCATCAGTGATGAAGGTACGCATTTTTGTAATAAAATTTTTAATACCTTGCTCACAAAGTATGGTGTCAGGCATAAGGTCGCATGCGCATATCACCCACAAACCAATGGTTAGGCAGAGATTTCTAACCAGGAATTTACACAAATCTTGGAGAAGACTGTTAAAACTAATTGGAAGGATTGGGCGACTAAACTGGATGATGCTCTTTGGGCATATCGCACTGCATTCAAGACTCCCATTGGGATGTCTCCATATAGATTGGTGTATGGAAAAGCTTGTCACTTGCCATTGGAGCTTGAGCATAAGGCATTTTGGGTTGTAAAGAAGTTAAATTTTGATCCTGACGTATCTGGGGAGTTGGGGAAATTACAACTGAACGAGTTGGATGAATTTTGAAATGAAGCATATGAGAATGCCAAGATCTATAAAGAACAAACTAAGAAGTGGCATGATAAACACATTATGCGCAGGGAATTTGAATCGGGCCAGCAAGTGTTGTTATTTAACTCTCGCTTGAAATTATTTCCTGGAAAACTGAAGTCGCGATGGTCCGGACCATTTGTCGTGGAGAAATTATAATTCCGCATGGTGCTATCGAGCAGCGCTATCCAGATGGGAGAAATTTTAAAGTGAATGGGCAGAGAGTAAAATATTATTTTGGGAATGAAGTGCGTAAAGTTGAGAGCACTTTGCTAAACTACCCTGCCTAAGTCTGGTGAAAGTCGGGCTGACGACTATAAACTAAGCTCTATATGGGAGGCAACCCACTCTTTTTGAGTTATTTTGCTTTGCTTTATTTTTCTATTAAGTTTGTTATTTCATTAGTTCATTTTGCATTTTCTTATTTGTATTCTTCCTCTGATTGCTCGAAATTTTTCCAGGTTTCTTACCCCAGTCAGAACGCTATGCGCGCCAGCTTAACCCAATAGGCACGCCCGCGCATCCTTTGAAATGAAAAATATGGGTAGAGACCAGACGCATATGCGCGCCCGCGCAACATCAAACGCACGCCCGCGCCATTTTGAGCAAATAATTTCACCAGCCGCCGAGAGCTATGCGCGCCCGCTCATTATTCAAGGCGTGCCCGCGCATGTCCTAAGAAAAAAATACTTATCAGCCCGAACCTTATGCGCGCCCATGCCTTTCCCAAATTAAAACACTTACCTTATCCGCAGCATATGCTCGCGCTCCCTAGCCCATTTTTAAGCCGCATCTGTTTACTTCATCTTCATTCTTTCTTCTTTTGAACCCTACAATCCATACTCCTTATTACTCTTTCTCCAATTCTCGCCCCATCCACTTCATCTTACCTCTTCATTACATCATCTAACTTCAATCCCATCATCAAATTTCACTCACATCTCATTTTTTCCCCCGTATCCTTCTCTATAAATCTTCTATCTCCACTGTTATCCAAAGGCACACATTTGGGATTCAAAAAGGGAGAATTTTTTTTCTCTCTGATTTGTGTTTCTCTTTGTTTGGGCAGTAAGTTTTCTTATTGGCACGGTGCACGTCTTCAATTAGATTTTGGTTGAATGAGTTGTTAAGTGTTATAAGTGCAATTTATGCACTTAATTTATATATGATTTGAATTGGCTTTTGTAATGTATCGAGTGGATTTTATGCGTATTAGTTTTTTTTTTTTGTGAGTTGCAAGGATTGAAGAAAAGTAGCAAGAAGAAATGGAAAGACGAATTATGAGCAGCAACTTCAGAAAATTACTGGAAATATTTGAAATAACCAAATCCTATCTTCACCGTTAATAATAAAGTTTAGTATGTTTTAATGCTTATGTCAAAATTTCAGTTCAATCCGACGGTTAGATTGTGGGATATGATTTTTTGAAAATCGTCGCATGCTGCAAAATTGCAAATCCGAGAGACATGCACGCCCGCGCTTCTCTGTGCGTGAATTGTGCAGATTTTTGGGTTTTTAAAATACATGATTTGTCGGGCTTTATTTGGCGGGCTTTGAGGACATATAAAAAGGATTTTAAGGACACAATAGAAGAGGAGGAGCCGCCTACTTTTGAGAGTGGAATCGCACGCACAAATTTGAGAGACTTGAAAGGAGAAGAAGCGGCACCCAAACAACATAACCACACGCAACTAAGCATTCAAGTAGGCTTGGGACACGGATTTAAGACGTGAGAGCGAACGTCAAGGGATAATCGAATCACCATACAGAGGAAATTCATCTGGAGACGGAGAATCAACTCTACTTTGTGATTTTTATTATCTGTCTTGATTTATGTTGAGATTTTTGGATAAGTCTATGTGTTTGATTATTTCATTATAAACTTATTATTTGTTTCTAGAGATTGAAGGATCTTGATTGGAGTTTCATGTTTTGACTATTATTTTACCTACTATTATTTATTCTTAACAATTTATTTGTGTATTTTTGATTTGATTGTCTTTCAATTACTTGATCAATAATTTAATTGTTATATTTATTTAAAATCTGGCACTCGAAAGAGGAGATTTTGAATAGGATCATAGGAAAACACAACCTAGGATTTTTGTAGAGGTCGGGAGGCCTACAAGTTCCTTTGAGGTCATTAAAAGAGAACCATAGAAATTGATTAAATTGTTTTGTTGTTTGATTTTTGATAGGTATATCGAAATTAGCATTAGAATAATAACATTTACTCGGCACTCGGGAGAGGCAGTAAATAACAATTAAGGGTTCTTGGCCTATAAATTGGAATAGATGATATAATCAATTGATATATTTGCATGAATGAAAATCGAGTGATATCTTGTATCTAGAACCCGTCTCAAATCGTTTACCTAAAACCATCCTTGAAATTCTAGATTCTTTCTTTTATTTTATATTATTGAATTTTAAACTTTGATTTTATAAACAAAGTTGAGATTATTTTAATTATAGTATTTAGTGTGAATATAAATTTTCAATCCTCGTGGGAACGATACTCTACTCATCATATATTAAAACTTGACACCGTGCACTTGCGGGCACAAATATCGCGACAAGTTTTTGGCGCTGTTGCCGGGGATTGATTCAATTTATTGTGCGCTAATATTGTTACCAAGTGATCTTGATTTTGATTTAGAATTATTATTAATTTTTTTTGTCTATTTATTATTTTCATTATTTTTAGAATTATTTTTTATTTTGTTTTATCTATGTCTGTAGTTTATTCACAAATCTTAAAGTTTTGAAAGTGCAGACATAGTCGAGCTGAGAACTATAAACTAAGCGCTGCTTGGGAGGCAACCCAAGAGTTTTTAGTATCATTTATTTATTTTGTTTATTTGATTTTTATGTATTTACTTCTTAAATTTTTGTCTCTTGTCATTTTTTTTATAGGATGTGCGGAGATGAAGTTTGGTGGTGTTACCCCTACTATACCCCAATGCGCTGCAAATGACAATGAAAAGAATGACGACTACTGATGGTCGTTGTCACAAGTACGTGCATTCCTCTGCTATTTCATTTTTTTATTGTACATTGAGAACAATGCACATTTTAAGTTTGGGGGGTATTCGAAATTTTGAAAATTTTTGATGAGTTAATTTGAGTTATGGGCATTATGTTGTAATTGTGTTGGCCTATGATGAAAATAATTTTTTGTGCTGAAAGATCAATGTTAGCTATATTTAATCTAGAGTTCTCATCCACATGCACGAATGTCTTGATTGTCTAGACCCTAGTGATTAGAAAAACTTTGTGATATTGTGAGTGAACTGAATGATTCGATTTTTAACTTTGGTGATTTATACTTGAAATCGAGGTAGACTTCTACAAGCTTAGAAATGATTTAGGCAAATATATTTTGCAGCTAAAAAGTTGCCAAAGCAACAAAGAATTTTTTTTAACAACTCCATCCGGACTTGAAAAGTGATTGAAATTCTATTCACTGTTCCATGGCTAAGTTTGCGGATAAAATGGGGTTGATGCTCCATCCGGGCTATAGATGAGGGGATTGAAAGTCGAATCCTATCTTTAGTTATAGCTAAGTATGCGGGTAATTATTGAGGCAAAATAAAATAAAGCCGGGTGCAAAATCTGGTGATTTTATGAAAAAAATCTATGATATAAATTGAAAAGTCCTTTCGATCTTAGTGAGTAATTTTGGTGGAGAGTGTTTTGAAACTAGAGTGCGGAATTGATGATTCTCTGAAACAAACTTGTTGCATTAGTGTATCGAAAGCTAGGTGGATAGACAAGATTGGCAAATCACACACACAAAAGAACTCTCGAGAAAATTAGCGGACATGTGTATTGAATCTTGAAATGTAAAAATTCGAAGACCAACTATATTGCTCATTATTGTTTTGCTCGGGACTAGCAAAAGTCTATGTTTGGGGGAATTTGATAAGTGAAATTTATGCACTTAATTTATATATGATTTGACTTGGCTTTTGTAATGTATCGAGTGGATTTTATGCGTATTAGTTTTTGTTTGTGTGAGTTTCAAGGATTGGAAGAAAAGTAGCAATAAGAAATGGAAAGATGAATTATGAGCAGCAAATTCAGAAAATTACTGGAAATATTTGACACATCCAAATCCAATCTCTACTGTTCATAATAAAGTTTAGTATGTTTTAAAGCTGTTGTAAAAATTTCAGTTCAATCCGACGATTAGATTGTGAAGTATGATTTTTTGAAAATGGTCGCACGCTGCAGAATTGCAAATCCGAGAGACATGCACGCTCGCACCTATTTCCGGGCGCGCCCGCGCTTCTCTGTGCGGGAATTATGCAGATTTTTGGGTTTTTAAAATACATGATTTGTCGGGCTTTATTTGGCGGGCTTCGAGGACATATAAAAAGGATTTTAAGGACACAATAGAAGAGGATGAGCCGCCTACTTTTGAGAGTGGAATCACACTCACAAATTTGAGAGACTTGAGAGGAGAAGAAGCGGCACCCAAACAATAGAATCACACACAACTAAGCATTCAAGTAGGCTTGGGACACGGATTTGAGACGTGGGAGCGAACGACAAGGGATAATCGAATCACCATACAGAGGAAATTCATCTGGAGACGGAGAATCGACTCTACTTTGTGATTTTTATTATCTGTCTTGATTTATGTTGAGATTTTTGGATATGTCTATGTGTTTGATTATTTCATTATAAACTTATTAGTTGTTTCTAGAGATTGAAGGATCTTGATTGGATTTTCATGTTTTGACTATTATTTTGCCTACTATTATTTATTCTTAACAATTTATTTGTGTATTCTTGATTTGATTGTGTTTCAATTACTTGATCAATAATTTAATTGTTATATTTATTTGAAATCTAGAACTCGAGAGAGGAGATTTTGAATAGGATCATAGGAAAACACAACCTAGGATTTTTGTAGAGGTCGGGAGGCCTACAAGTTCCTTTGAGATCATTGAAAGAGAACCATGGAACTTGATTAAATTGTTTTGTTGTTTGATTTTTGATAGGGATATCGAAATTATCATTAGAATAATAACATTTACTCGGCACTCGGGAGAGGCAGTAAATAAAAATTAAGGGTTCTTGGCCTATAAATTAGAATAGATGATATAATCAATTGATATGATTTACATGAATGAAAATCGAGTGATATCTTGTATCTAGAACCCGTCTCAGATCGTGTACCCAAAGCCATCTTTGAAATTCTAGATTCTTTCTTTTATTTTATATTATTGAATTTTAAACTTTGATTTTCTAAACAAAGTTGAGATTATTTTAGTTACAGTATTTAGTGTGAATATAAATTTTCAATCCTCGTGGGAACGATATTCTACACATCATATATTAAAACTTGACACCGTGCACTTGCGGGCATAAAATTACGCAACAAGTGTGATGAATGGAGTTTGTGTAGTGAATTGGGGTGTGTGATTGGTTTGATTTTGGAGCGTTTCTTGTCTTGGTATTGTGAATTATAAGTTTGGGGGAGTTGAACTCATCGAAGTGTATTGGCATTTTATTCTTATTACAAGCGCCCACCAAGTGTTCGCTAGATGGCTCCAAAGAAAAAATTGAAGTATGTTGCTTCATATTTGTCTGCCCCTGCCCTTGCCCCTGATGTCCAACGTTTTTGGGATGAAAACGCCGAATAAAATTATCAATTGTTTTTATCCAAAAGTATCTTGAAGAAGCGTGGCTTCGATATGTCTATTGGATTTGATCCGTTGGGGCCTGTCTTGAGTTATACGGGTCGTGAAGTAATAGTGCGGAATTGGCAAAAATTTGTGCAAAAACCGCAAGATGCTGTGGTTTCTTTGGTGCGAGAGTTCTACGCCAACTTAAAAGGGAAAAATATTCAACTGCAGGTGTTAGTGCGGGGCAAGATGGTTCCGTTCGATTCTCATTATATAAACACCTTGTTTGAACTCCCACATGTGTTGCACGATGAGTATGTTGAGTATAAATCTGGAGAGGTTGATTACGATACCATTCTTTGAACTATTTGTGTTGTGGGAGTTGAGTGGAGACTTAATAGTAAGAATGAGCCATTGAAGCTGAGAAAAATTGATTTGATCACGGATGCCAAACGATGGTACACTTTCGTTTGTGCTCAACTAAAGCCCACAGATCATGATCATGAGGTAACAAAGGAGAGGGTCATTCTTGTTTATTTCATCCTTGCGGGTAAGATAGTGGATGTCGGTCTCCTTTTCCAGGAGACGATTATGAATTCTATAGTTGACCATTCAAGTGGGGGTCTTGCTCTGCCTTCAATCATTACTGATATTTGTGAAGTCGTGGGTGTTGAATGGAGCCCGACTGAAGAGTTGTTGAAGCCTCGGGCAGCCATACCATGTGCTTATTCATCCCGTATGGTTCCTGAATCTGATAAGCGTGAACGTGAAGCAAGGAGAGCATTTAATGCACGAGCTGCCGCCAAACGAGTCCCTGAACCACATCCTACGGCTCCTCCTTCCATGAAATATCGTGTCACTTACCTTGAGAAGGATCTCCGCCAGCACATACAGGAGTTTCGGGAGTTTCAGCATACGTCTGACGCTTTTATGAATTACATGATGGGATTTACGGACGCCTTGAGCCACCAGTTTTCATGTAACGACCCTACCCGGATCCACTACCTAATCAGAGTTTGTGAGGACCTCGAATCTAATCATCTAATCTTGAATAGTAAAATAATCATCCATAAATAAATGAGCCAAGAAAATCAACAAATTATTTTTTTTTATCAAGAACAGTGTCTTAATCGAACAAGAAAATATCATTTAAAACTCGGTCTTAGACATATATCAATTCTAAAAATAATCAGGGTTTAAAATACATGCAATACAATAAATTCGACAATAAAAGCATGCTTCAAAAATTAACCGAGTTCTAAAAGTTATTTGACTCCTAAATCGACGCCTCACATCTATCATTCGATCCCGAGCTAACCATGCCGACTCTGACTAGCTCCTGCCCCACTTGTTGTCAAGTACACATACAAAACAAGACAACGGTCGGATAACTCCGGTGAGAATAAAATCCCAGTAAAAGCGACGTAAACATTTAATATCAAGTAATTATATTAAAATCATAATATACATTCATATTCTTCAATGAAAATGCAAATGCAAATGAAATGCATGTGTTTAAAAATCAGTATTATCAAATCAGATAATTAAAGGAATCTAGGACAATCGGTTGGGATCCCGAGGTCAAGATCACACAACTAACCCACCTACGCTCCCGCTCAGGGTGTTGCTACACGTCTCAAACCTCTAGACTTTGGTGCAACTATAGGAGTATGCTGACACTGGGGGAACTCAACATCCCAGGCCACTCGATATAGCTCCCAAACGTCTAATTCGAATCTGGGCAACTCAGCCCTCTAAAAATTCAAGGAATTTGGCTCAAGATGAATGCATATGAATCAAATGTAATTTAATCAAATCAAAAATATAAATATGTGTATTCAGACATCAATGCATCAAAGATGTCCACACATTAAACTAGTATATTCAAACTCATGAATATAATATCGAAAGTCATTGAAGTAATTCAAATAAGCAATCTCATGCTTTTCAAATCGAATATATACATCACTTACTTCAAACAATTTAATATAGACAAACTCATGTCTTTCAAGTAATATTGAAAATCAATTAAATCATTCAAATTCACATTCAATATCAAATAATCAAATAAACATGCAAGTATGTGATTTTAAGGGAACTCGAGAATCTCAAACTCGCTCGAGTATTCATTCCCTTCAAAATCAACATCAGCTCATACCTCAATTTTCCAAGTCTGGAAAAGTCCAATCCCTAAACTGCTGATCTCTGCCTTTAAATATCCTCGACTGGCTTCCAATCTGCGAAAAATCACATAATATACAAAAGTCAACCATAGTCAACTCTGGTCAAACTTTGACCGATAAATTTGCAAACTTTATCGCGTTCTCACCGCTTCACTGTTTTGAATCTCGACTCGAAACTTGGATATTTGGATCTATCACTTCGAGATGATAAAAAATGGTTAACTCGCCAGAAAATCGAAGAAGACGGCGGCGACGCGGCGGTTCGACGGCGGTGATGCAAAACTTCTCCAAAAATTATGAAATTTTCCAGGATGGTAGAACTCGACGAGACAATTCCAACGCACTAGGCCACGACCGGAATGGATCATCGAGGCGGCCAGAATCTGGAAAATTCAGTCCGGTTAGCCGGAATTCTTCAAGCTTTGATCTACACTATAAACGCCGAAATAAGCTACCAAAAGCTAGGGAAATGTTCTACTCATCTCATAGAATCATTTAACAGCTTTAAAAGCAAAAAAAAACGAGCTCGAATCGCGCATTTTCAGATGAAGAAGACGATGAATAGTACCTTCGCCAAACTCCTCTCTTCATCGTTAATTTCCCGGCGATCCAACCGTTGGATTTTTGATTTTTTTATACCAATAGATTCTCTTGATCTTGGCTACAATCTGACCGTTCGGATATTTTATTGGAGCTCTGGTGAATGGCCGGAAAAATAAAAAACGTGGACTGCTACAGTAAATCCAAAAATTCAAAAATTGGGAGAAAAATTCTTAACTCTGTATTTCCTTTTCTGACGTTTCAATGCGTGTTTTTCTATTTATAGCAATCCAATATTTTTGGGTCTCGGACTAATTTATTTGATACTCAAATGGTAAAATTTAGTCCTAAATCTGATATTTCCCGGTACACACAATCCACATCTATTAATACCATTACTGAAATTATTGACTTTTACTAGTCAATTGGACTCATAATTTTTTCCAAATTAATTACTAAGTCCAACTTAGACTCTGACCAGTCAACTCGGTCAAATATTCTTCCAAATTAATTTACTGGCATAAATAATTATTTTTATTTCAATATCTCAATAATTATTCCAAAATGCCAAATATTCCAGATCTCTAAAAATAATCAAACTCATTGATTAATTGACATGTGTATTTTGTAAATACACTCTATAATCTCATTAGAAATAATAATTATTTCATCAACTCAATAATTATTTCAATTGCTAATTAATTCGGTAATAAATTTTTTTTTTGGGGCGTTACAATTCTTCCCCTCTAATAATTGATTTCGTTCTCGAAATCGTATGCAATCTGAGCACATCAGATAACGATCTGAAAGAGTCTGTAATCAATCTCATTGCAAAAAAGAGATTCGGATTATCTATCACAAATCTTGTTCTAACTTCCAAATGACTTCTTCGATTCTTAATTAAGTCATCATACTGAGACAACTAGAATGAACTTGTTCTAGAACTACTCCTCTTTTTGGTACGCAATCTGTATTTGTCATCTGTTATCGATCAATTAAAGTATTTCAAAAATTTCACTCAATTTCGTCTCATCTCTATAAAGTACAAAGGAACGAATCTTGTTCCCTTATTAAAGTCTGAATCAAGACTTACAATTCTGACACATCTGTCTCGCACTGTTCTGATTCTATTCGGAATCATAATCACTTTCTTTGACATCTTTGACAATATCAGGTCAAATCTGACTCTACAACTGATGTATTTCAGAAACATCGTTCTCGAAATGATAAAATTCGCAGTAATCTTCATATATCGCTTCGAAAAGAGTAATCTCTAAACTCTTGTTAATAGTTCAAATCAGAACATTCAATCAAATTCATGAATCTGGCCAACTAGTGCCAAAATTTAGCACTACGGCTCATAAAATGTCCTCTCAAAAGATATGAACAGTCTGTTCTGACCATCGGACGGTCTGAAATTAGTATATTGTACTCTGATAAGACGAGGAAAAAGAGTTTCTTGAATATTTAACTCTGACCTAAATTCAGTCATCGGATCATATCTGTATGTTAGTTGATAAGGAATCAACCAAAGATACGTCGAAAACCTCTAAGGAGTCCATAATTCAATCTTCGATCAATCAATCTCAAACTAAACCCAATCCATAAGTTTAGAATTCAGAGGAACTTATGTCAATTAGACAGTTCCAAACATCTTAAACTCATATACTGAGTTAATCTCAAATAATTCGATCTTCCTCTAATGCCTTATAAGTCAATTTCGATCAATCAATTATTTTACATATCTCAAAATTCTTTATCGGAAAGTTCTTTCTTCGATGTCATTTAGTAAGATCACATTTTCATCTGCGAGTCACAATCTGTTCTCGCAATCAGGAAGCAATCACAGATCAAAATTCGAAAATTCTCATCAATTTTTTCCCAATATCAATCGAATAATCGATCAAAAAGGCAAGTTTAAATCTCAAAAATTCTCATTCGATTATAAATCGCAAACAACATCGTATTAATCTCATAAACTGGAAGAACAATATTCAGGTATTCATCTGACTGCTCTGGAACTTATTCAGTACCAATTTCACTAATTCAAGTTTCTTCTTCTTCTTATTCGATCCATCTGATCTCAAGTGTTAGTAATTCCCGCCATCAAGTTCGAATGCTAAAACGAGATTAAACATCTCTACTAACACTGAAATTACTATCTTATTTCTAAATTCAAAATTCTACACTTAGTCCAACAATGAATTTAACCGCAAAATTCCATAAATTCCCGAAACAAGCATCACAAAATCCAAATATCAAAAGATAAATCCGATATCACTGATTCATTGAGTGAATCCTGTCCATTGCTTCTAAAATATCTGAAATTTTCTTCAAAATCCAAATTCAAATCCGAAGGGTTCGCTAGACTAATTCAATATTATCACAATTCATCTATTCGAATCCACTGCAATTTTGATCCAAGTTTTCACCCAAGGTGCCAAAAATTGAACGATCATCGAACTTAAGTTGTATTTGATATCGGTCCAAAAATAAATTCTAATAGTGTTATCAATCCCTATCAGTTACGAGCCAACAAAATCATATATACTGAAGATATACCTCAAATCATCAATGACTCTAAGAGTCAGAATCAAATTAATATCAAAAAAAATCTCTCAAGTCATGATTATCAAATAAAAGGAATTCTGGACAACAAACTCTGCTAAGTAAAAACAACTCACTTGCATTCCAAAATCGAGGGTGAATACATCAAATCAGGCTCAAAGAATAAGGAAAGCGAACCAATCAATCAATATCAAATCAAGGGATCACTCATCAACAGGTATGACATAATGCCCATCATCAAGACAAACCAAAATCATGGTTGCCAACGTGTCCTTAATCACGAGGAATCCGCACGTACTCATCGATTAGGACTCAGTCCTAAGGCATATTCGAATGTCACAACAAATAAATCGAGATCATCAAGGAATCAGATAATCGAAATTCACCCGAATCAATATCAATGTCCAGAATTAGAATTCCAATGTCAAGAAATATTAATTTCTGAATTCATACTCGAAGAACAATCGATACCAAAAGGTAATATTCATCGAATTCAATGTTATGCGAATCAAAGATGCATAACTACAATAAGAATCAAGTATTTTCAGATTAATCGAAGGAAGACTCAATTGTAACTGAATTCGGTATTATCCCAAAAATACTAATTTCATCCTCTTATTCTATCGGAAAAATTATTTTCCTCGGAAATTCTCAAATTCATATCTTTCCAAAATATCAATCACAATAACTCTTCGAACCAATTCAATACTAAAAATTTGTACAAGTTCTCTTAAGACCCGATAAAACATCATTCTCGAAAGAACAATATTGGATACATCAATAAAATCTCGATATCATCGATTGGGACCTAATCATATTCTCAAAATATTCTATCAATCTTACTTATCCCAAAAGTTTAGCACATGAGTGTTGACATTCTGAAAATTAACTAACATCTTTCAAAAGTATCGCATACTAAGATCAATTCCCGATAATTCAAGCTATTATCCAAATCTAATCATCTTAGATCCAAGTAATCAAATGCAATCTGTTTATTCATATACCGATCTCAATTCACTTCTACTCAATCTCTTGATATCACACACAATTCAAGCTTATCATTTCTTATAAATCGAATCATCTATTCAGAATGGGCGTTTGAAACATCTAGCTTTGATCTCAGAGTTTTTACAACACTCTCTCAAAACTTACACCACATTCTTCACATCGACAAGTTAAGATCAATAAAATTCTCATCTCGAGGATTCTTACCATTCCAATACAATCGCTGCTCAAATCTGATCTCATTCTGAAAATCTAAAATTCCTAAAATCTAGTTTCTATCTATGTTCTGTCTTGACGTTCATCTGATACGAATCAGTTCAATCATTGCTAAGAATTAAAATATCAACTCTTACCTTGATCATTCTAGGCCACAATAAACTTCGAGTGGTTTAAATTCAATCTTCTCAAGAACATACATCATCTTTATCATGTCAATCTCATGACATCTGTAGCCAATCTCATCAAATCTTGATTTGGCTTATCCTTATCTATATCGTACAAAATCCTGCATTAGATCTCATGCAGACATCCCAAAATATCATACGAATTCCTTAATCAAACAAAATAGACATCATCTAATCATATTCTAGATCATCTCATCTATCATCAATACAAATTCTCAATTTCTAGAGTATACAATTCTTAGCTCAACAGGGAGATTTAGCTGGTAACGACAATGATATAACCATCCAAAATATCATATTTAAAAAATCTCACCTGTAATCTAATTTTGATCAACAATTCGTGAACATCAAATTCTTTTCATAATTTCAATTCTCCGGAGCAAGCAATCTAATCATCACACTCAAATCTGATTGCTAGCTTACTCAATCATATCGGCCTAACAATTATAATCTCAAATAATCACAAGCACAAATCTCGAAATATCAAAATCATCAACTCTGTTTCGATCATCCTCTTATCATCATATTCATACATGTATTCGCACGAGCGTTCAAATTCTCATCTCGAATCAGTTCCAATCCTCTTTTCATATAATGCACCCTTTAAAAAAATCAATTCACATAATCATGTAAACATATAATTCTGAATCAGTAAAGCATGCTCGCATGTAATTCAGGAAATCAAACACTAAAATCAATCACATGCGAAAGAAATAAATTCATGCGGACTCAATCTATCCCGCTCACTCACTTCTAACTCAATCCAAGAATCTTATCGCTCTGATACCACTTAATATGAGGACCTCGATTCAAATCATCTAATCTTGAATAGTAAAATAATCATCCATAAATAAATGATCCAAGACAATCAACAAATTTTTTTTTTTATCAAGAACAGTGTCTCGCTCGAACAAGAAAATATCATTTAAAACTCGTTCTTAGAAATATATCAATTCTAAAAATAATCGGGGTTTAAAATACATGCAATACAATAAATTCGACAATAAAAGCATGCTTCAAAAATTAACCGAGTTCTAAAAGTTATTCGACTCCTAAATCGACGCCTCACATCTATCATTCGATCCCGAGCTAACCATGCCGACTCTGACTAGCTCCTGCCCCACCTGTTGTCAAGTACACATACAAAACAAGACAACAGTCGGATAACTCCGGTGAGAATAAAATCCCAATAAAAGCGACGTAAACATTTAATATCAAGTAAGTTTATTAAAATCATAATATACATTCATATTCTTCAATGAAATTGCAAATTAAATTCATATGTTTAAAAATCGGGATTATCAAATCAAATAATCAAAGGAATCTAGGACAATCGGTTGGGATCCCGAGGTCAAGATCACGCAACTAATCCACCTACGCTCCCGCTCGGGGTGGTGCTACACGTCTCAAACCTCTAGACTTTGGTGCAACTATAGGAGTATGCTGACACTGGGGAAACTCGACATCCCAGGCCACTCGATATAGCTCCCAAACGTCTAATTCTAATCTGGGCAACTCAGCCCTCTAAAAATTCAAGGATTTTGGCTCAAGATGAATGCATATGAATCAAATGTAATTTAATCAAATCAAAAATATAAATATGTTTATTCAGACATCAATGTATCAAAGATTTCCACACATTCAACTCGTATATTCAAACTCATTAATATAATATCGAAAGTCATTGAAGTAATTCAAATAAGCAATCTCATGTTTTTCAAATCGAATATATACATCACTTACTTCAAACAATTTAATATAGACAAACTCATGTCTTTCAAGTAATATCGAAAATCAATTAAATCATTCAAATTCAAATTCAATATCAAATAATCAAATAAACATGCAAGTATGTGATTTTAATCGGGAACTCGAGAATCTCAAACTCGCTCGAGTATTCATTCCCTTCGAAATCGACATCAGCTCATACCTCAATTTTCCAAGTCTGGAAAATTCCAATCCCTAAAATGCTGATCTCTGCCTTTAAATATCCTCGACTGGCTTCCAATCTGCGAAAAATCACATAATATACAAAAGTCAACCATAGTCAACTCTGGTCAAACTTTGACCGACAAATTTGCAAACTTTATCGCGTTCTCACTGCTTCACTATTTTGAATCTTGACTCGAAACTTGGATATTTGGATCTATCACGTCGAGACGATAAAAAATGGTTAACTCGCCGGAAAATCGAAGAAGACGGCGGCGACGCGGCGGTCCGGCGGCGGCGATGCAAAACTTCTCCAAAAATTATGAAATTTTCCAGGATTGTAGAACTCGACGAGACGATTCCAACGCACTAGGCCACGACTGGAATGGATCATCGAGGCGGCCGGAATCTGGAAAATTCAGTCCAGTTAGCCGAAATTCTTCAAGCTTCGATCTACACTATAAACGCCAAAATAAGCTACCGAAAGCTAGGGAAATGTTCTACTCATCTCATAGAATCGTTTAACAGCTTTAAAAGAATAAAAATGAGCTCGAATCGCGCATTTTCAGACGAAGAAGATGATGAATAATACCTTCGCCAAACTCGTCTGTTCATCGTCAATTTCCTAGCAATCCAACCGTTGAATTTTCTATTTCTTTATACCAATAGATTCTCTTGATCTTGGCTACAATCTGACCGTTCAGATCTTTGATCGGAGCTCCGATGAATGGCCGGAAAAATAAAAAACGTGGACTGCTACAGTAAATCCGAAAATTCGAAAATTGGGAGAAAAATTCTTAACTCTGTATTTCCTTTTCTGACGTTTCAATGCGTGTTTTTTTATTTATAGCAATCCAATATTTTTGGGTCTCGGACTAATTTATTTGATACTCAAATGGTAAAATTTAGTCCTAAATTTGATATTTCCCGGTATACTTTCGGGTCTCGGACTAATTTATTTGATACTCAAATGGTAAAATTTAGTCCTAAATTTGATATTTCCCGGTATACACAATCCACATCTATTAATACCATTACTGAAATTATTGACTTTACCAGTCAATTGGACTCATAATTTTTTCCAAATTAATTACTAAGTCCAACTTAGACTCTGACCAGTCAACTCGGTCAAATATTCTTCCAAATTAATTTATATGTCATAAATAATTATTTTTATTTCAATATCTCAATAATTATTCCAAAATGCCAAATATTTCAGATCTCTAAAAATAATCAAACTCATTGATTAATTGACATGTGTATTTTGTAAATACACTTTATAATCTCATTAGCAATAATAATCATTTCATCAACTCAATAATTATTTCAATTGCTAATTAATTCGGTAATAAATTTTTTTTTGGGGCGTTACAGAGTTAATAAAGCGCATGCAATAATATTAAAAGCGTGAATAGATGATTATAAAAAATACAACAAATCTGATCGGCAGAATACAACCGAAGATAACAAAAGTGTATAATATTTATGCAACCAAATCGAAAGTTCATAGGGTCATAACCCTACCACTAACACTCCCTGCCTCTGGCACTGGCCTCACTCCTAGTGTGAGCCTCCTGGACCGTCTAGCCTCAAACCTGCCCCGCCACAAGGTATCCCAAGAACACCAAACACAGGGCGTGAGAGACAACACTCAATACGACATCAATGATATATAGACTAATATGAAGCAAGAAAATTACTTTAAAATCCTGGGTAAAACAGTCTGCTCAGGGTGCCACCGAATATACAGTACCTTGCCAGAGAGCAACTCCGCGAGGGTACTCATATATTCACCCTATCAACTATAGTGTCTACTCCACCATCGTTCTCGCTCCTAGTGATATCAAAAATAGGGGCTGAGCCTCCCCAAAACCTGACCCGAATCCAAAACAGGACACAAGGCTCACATGGAAATTGACAATACCTAACTCGAGTCCATGATGAGTTACAAGCTCCCTATGGAAACTCACAATGACTCCCATCTCACAAGATGTAGTCCCTTATAAAAAATGCATGTGCTAAAGCAGTAAATCATGGAAAACATATAGCACATACTCATGCAACATATAAGCATATATATCATGTCAGCTATCTCGGTCAGTAATTACGTACCTCTAACACTGCGGGTCAAACCTAGCACCACTGGTCTAGATCCCGCGCCTAATAGTCCACACTACGGCGTCTACAATGCAAATAGTCATGCATCAATATTTAAGCTCTAAAAGCCTTAACTAAGCTATTGCATACTCCTAAATATTTTTAGGAAGGCAAAGCTATACCTGCGTTCGTTGTCAGCTCTTTGCTGTCGCTTGCCTCAAAACTAGGCCACAGCTCCGCTACGACGCCTGGATCGCTATGCTACTTTCGAAATCCCAATAGGACGCCTAGAATTCCCTAGATATAAGTTAGAAGGCTAAGGAATCGAGAGAGAAGAGAGGAAAGGTGCGAGTGAAAATGAAGTTCTCGCACCCATATTTATAGACGGAGAACGTTGCGTTTATTCCCGATCGTTGCCTCCGTTCCTCGATCGTTGCGTTCGTTGTCCCATCACGTTCGTAAGCAATGACGTCATCTTGCTGACGTCAGAGATGACATCAACTGGCCAGAACATTGCGTCCATTCTCCAAATGTTTATTCCATTCTGGGTTACCCTTCGGGCCATTTCCGATTATTCTGAGTCTATCCTAGGTGTCCTTGAACTCGCTTGAGATTTCCTTAACCCCGATGATATGTCGACATTTTTCTATGTTTACTTGGAATAAATTGTCAGGATTAGGTGCGTTTTGATTGATTAAATTCATTTTATAGTTACTAATCATTGTATATGATTTGATGAAGGTAAAGAGATTAAATGGAGCAAAGGATGGAAGAAAAGCGCAGAAAAAGGAAGAATTTGGAGTAGGAGAAGAGCCGCAAGAATGAATTACGGAGCAGCAATGGTTAAAAATTAATTTGTATTTTTAGACAGATCAAAATTCAATCTCCACCGTTCAAAATTAATTTCAAGATGTTTTAAAGATGCTGTCCGAATTTCGGCTCAATCCGACGGCTAGAACTCGAGATATGAATTTTTCAAGAAAACTGCGCGCTTGAAGTGGTACCCAGGCACGGATCTGGCACGGGTACCGTGCATGTCGCGAAATTTTAGAATTCCGAGACAAAGAATATCTCCCTCGATCCGCATGTTTTCACCAATAGAGCGAGCGAGACGGGAAATTCGGGAATTATATTTTAAAAAGGAAAATTTCTTGAGAAGGTATCTATATTTTAAATAACTCTTAGAACTCGATTTTTAATGAGTTTTTGGAGACGGAAAAACACAGAGAAACTCTTGGCGGATAGGTTTTATCTTCTTTGTTCTTAGATTTAATTATTTCTTTCTTCAATTCTTCTAAGTTTTTAATTCTTTTTAGAGGAAGACAAACTCTTTCAAGTTTATTTATATCGTGAGATTTTGATTTTCATTGTTTGATTTTTATTTGAGTATCAAGATTTGTTTGGAATCGATTGATATGCTTGTATGTTTAATTATTGGCTTGATCGCTCTTTGATTTTATCATACAATCTACTGCTAAATTAGAAATCGAATCCGTAATTGTTTGATCCATCTAATTTGTGAAGCAACTATGATTAATATTTTCCTCTTGTGAAGTTGTTAATTCGTAGGAACAACAATTGACTAGATTAAATACAAGTGCTTGTGTTTGTGTTGTCTAAATTCATCAGTCTCACTAGTTTGAATGCTACCATAGGTTTAAATCTTGATTGCTTGTATCTTGATTGATTTATTGGTAAGGATTATTCTAGAATGCTTGTGTCTAATTAACTAAAATTAAGGTGAGATAAGAATTAAATTTCCAATGATGAATATTCAATGATAATTAATTATTTTAAGAGAATTGATGATCGAGTGAATAACTTCAAGGGTGTATTAATTGATTAATTCATTATAATTTTAATTCTTGCATGCTAGTTGGTAAAATTTATTTTAATTTGATTTTAATTTTCTGTAGTTAATTTCAAAAACCCAAAATCCCCTTTTATTTATTTTCAGTATTTTTAATAACACAATAAATTGCACCTTCCTTTTGGGAATGATCCCCACTCTTGCTACTACATGTTTATTTTGTTGAACTGGGTTGGGTTAATTTGGGCGTGATACGACTAAGAGCTACCAAATTTTGGCGCTGTTGTCGGGGAAGGCGTTTAATATATTTGTGTTTTTGTTTTTATTTTATTCACCGTTTTCTAATCTATTTTTTTTTTGGAAGAATTCTTATGGTGTAATACTTGAGATGTCAAATCGACAAGTATTCAAAAGTTTTATCCAGCAATACGGAGAGCCATTCTATGCAGCATGGGAGAGATTCAAGGATTTGGCAATCTTCCGGTATCATGATTTTTCTAACTATTCTATCCTTACATTTTTTCCTGATGGTTTGGATGCAGTGACAAGAAGATGGGTAATTGATGGAGCTTTCACAACTGGTAGTCCATTATTTTGCCGAGATGATGATATTATGAAACACCTGTTGGATGATATGGCAGAATTTGACTATTATCGATATTGGGATCTTACACCACATGTATGGAGCCACCAATACCCACAAGATACTCAATACCCAATTTTTACAGAACAACCATTCGAGCTTCAAAAGGAGGAGGGAAGTTGTTCTCAATTGATCTTACATCCGCTAGAGGATATAAGGAGCAAGTTTGTGGCATCGACTGAGGAAGCTATAGATATAATCAAGTCTAGATGCCACCTTGTGGAGCAAATAGAGAATATGAAGAGATCAATCCTCCATGAACACCAAGAACAGGAAGTGAAGCAAGATACTCAAGCAGTGACCAACCCAATTTGGTTCGATGATGATGACTCAGAGAACCAGGATTGGGAGTGCGAATCAAATCATGCTGAAGATTTAGAAGTGTTTGAGTCTTCTATTCTTATTTAATCTCAGTTGGAAGATGTTCTGGAAGAAATAGGTTATGATTGAAATATGTTGCCACTCAAGTTTGAGGATGACGGAGTTCAAGAGTCTATCGATTTTAGCTCATCGATAGTATTATCATACACACATTCCCAAGAACCTTTCCTTCCATCAATACCAGTTTCAAAATATTTTGGCTTCCGAGAGCCCGCAAAGATGTTCTCTTTCCATGTTTACCAGCTGCTATGGAGTGTTGTTGAGGTGACAAGCTTAAACTGTATACATCTAGCCAAACTTGAGGGCACATGGAACAAAGACCCATTTGTGGTGTCATATGATACTTATTTTGGGCGTCAGCCGCTCTTTGAGGAGTGCTTCTAAGGGTCAAGCTGAAGACTGAAAATCAGGCGCTGCTTGGGAGGCAACCCAAGGGGAGTATTTTCTTCCATATCTTTTATTTAATTTGTTTTTTTTGTTTTTCTTTAGGGTTATTTTTACTTACATTGGGGACAATGTAAGATTTTAAGTATGGGGGAGATGACTTAGCCAGTCATTTGGAGATTGATAGCCGATGATGTTATGAAGTTGGAAAAATGAAATATTTGTGAATTTTTTTATTTTTTTTACTCTTGATTGGATATGAGAAACCGTATGTTGAGTAGTGAATATTTTAAGCACACATGTTTGACAAGTGAAATATAGCGATGTATTTGATAATGTTGGTGTCTGTTGGACCATTGCACGACAATAGGTGTTTGTGGAGCCTGATAGTGTTTTTAAATCTTGATGATCTTTCTGACATGACATGTACGATCTTGGGCGCACCTATTAATTTTTATGAAAAATTTTGTGAAAATTAAATTAACTCCATCTGGGTTATGATCAAGAGATTGAAATACTAATCACCTTGTTCTTGACTAAGTATGCAGATTAAATGGGGTAAAAATTTTGAAAATTTTTAAAATAACAATTCCATCCGGGCTTGGAAAGTGATTGAAATTCTATTCACTGTTCCATGGCTAAGTTTGCGGATAGGGTTGTAGCTCCATCCGGGCTATAGACGAGGGGATTGAAATTCGAATCCTATCTTAGTTATAGCTAAGTTTGCGGGTAATTATTGGCGATTAAGAACAACCGGTTGCAAAATCCAGAGGTGCGTAATTATATCTCAAGAGATTTTTGTTGTGTTTAAATATTGTTGGGAGGAAGGGGCTCTAGATGGTGATAGTTACACTGATGTGTCATAGGCCGGCGAACAGTCTTAAAACTATGTATTTTGAAGTTACATGTAACTGGATTAACATGACACACACAAACGTTCACATTTGACTGGAGGTATATTGTGGAAAATCAAGAGTATTCGTAAGTTTGTTTTTGTATGTTGGAGCTATTCGGAGGCTATGATGTCTTTATTCGTCCTTGATTATGTTTTTGTTATGTTTGCATATTGTTTTTTCATGACTTAATCGAGGGCGAGCAAATGTTTAAGTATGGGGGAGTTTGATATGTCGACATTTTCCTATGTTTACTTGGAATAAATTGTCAGGATTAGGTGCGTTTTGATTGATTAAATTCATTTTATAGTTTCTAATCATTTTATGTGATTTGATGAAGGTAAAGAGAATAAATGGAGCAAAGGATGGAAGAAAAGCGCAGAAAAAGAAAGAATTTGGAGTAGGAGAAGAGCCGCAAGAATGAATTACGGAGCAGCAATGGTCAAAAATTAATTTTTAATACTAGAAATATCAAAATTCGATCTTCACCGTTTAAAATGAAGTTCAAGATGCACTAAAGATGATGTCCAAATTTCGGCTCGATCCGACGGAAAGAACTCGAGATATGAATTTTTCAAGAAAACTGCGCATTGTAAAGGAGGTATGCATGGACCCAGGCACGGACCTGGCACGGGTTCCGTGCATGTCGCAAAATTTTAGAATTCCGAGACAGAGAATATCTCGCTCGATCCGCATGTTTTCACCGATCGAGCGAGCGAGACGAGAAATTTGGGAATTATATTTTAAAAAGGAAACTTTCTTGGGAATGACTCTATACTTTAAATAACTCTTAGAACCCGATTTTTAATGAGTTTTTGGAGACGGCAAAACACAGAGAAGCTCTTGGCGGATAGGTTTTATCTTCTTTGTTCTTAGATTTAATTATTTCTTTCTTCAATTCTTCTAAGTTTTTAATTCTTGGTAGAGGAAGACAAACCCTTTCAAGTTTATTTATCTCGTGAGATTTTGATTTTTATTTGAGTATCAAGATTTATTTGGAATCGATTGATATGCTTGTATGTTTAATTATTGGCTTGATCGCCCTTTGATTTTATCATACAATCTACTGCTAAATTAGAAATCAAATCCGTAATTGTTTGATTCATCTAATTTGTGAAGCAACTATGATTAATATTTTCCGCTTGTGAAGTTGTTAATTCGTAGGAACAACAATTGACTAGATTAAATACAACCTCTTGTGTTTGTGTTGTCTAAATTCATCAGTCTCACTAGTTTGAATGCTACCATAGGTTTAAATCTTGATCGCTTGTATCTTGGTTGATTTATGGGTAAGGGTTATTCTAGAACGCTTGTGTCCAATTAACTAAAATTAAGGTGAGATAGGAATTAAATTTCCAATGATGAATATTCAATGAGAATTAATTATTTTTAGAGAATTGATGATCGAGTGAATAACTTCAAGGGTGTAGTCGACCAATACCAAGGCTTGTTTTAATTGATTAATTCGTTATAATTTTAATTCTTGCATGCTAGTTGGTAAAATTTATTTTAATTTGCTTTTAATTTTTGGTAGTTAATTTCAAAAACCCAAAATCCCCTTTTATTTATTTTTAGTATTTTTAGGAACACAATAAATTACACCTTTCTCTTGTGAATGATCCCTACTCTCGCTAATATATGATTATTTAGTTGAACTGAGTTGGGTTAATTTGGGCATGATACGACTAAGCGCTACCATCTGATTAGTTTGATAATAACTTAGTGATTAATGTTTAATCATTCAATTTGGGTACGGGTCACTACATCTCCCCCACTTAAGAAATTTCGTCCTCGAAATTTAAGTCTAGAGAAAAAACACGAAAAATCAAGAAATTGAACATTACGAAGTACAAATCTTTACAAAAAAAGGTACAAAACTCAAAACAACTCTGGATGCTCAGCTCGCATCCGACTCTCTAGCTCCCAATTTGCTTCTTCAGTCCCTCTACGCTGCCACTGCACCATCACTAGAGGTATGCTCTTGTTACGAAGCACCTTGTTCTTCCTATCGAGTATCCTGAGGGGTCTCTCCACATAGGACAAATCCTGATCCAATTGCACCTCAGTCGGACGCAAGATGTGCGACTCATCTGCCACGTACTGCCTCAAAAAGGACACGTGAAACACATCGTGGATACTAGAAAGATACGGTGGCAAAGATAGAAGGTAATCCACGTCTCCAAATTTCTCAAAAATCTCAAACGGACCGATAAATATCGGCGACAACTTGTCCTTGAGTCCAAAACTCATCACCTTTCGGAAAGGTGACACTTGCAGAAACACATGTTCCCCTACCTCAAAATGTAACGGTCTGCGGTGAGTGTTAGCGTAGCTAGCCTGTCGATACTAGGCTGCCTTAATCCTCTTACAGATCATCTTCACTGCATCGATCATCTGCTAAATCATCTGTGGACCTTCGACTTGATGCTCGCCAACTTCGTCCCAAAACAAAGGCGTATGGCATCGGCGCCCGTATAAAGCCTCGAATGGTTCCATGTCAATGTTGTTGTGGTAACTGTTATTATAAGCAAACTCCACCAACGCCAAATGGTCATGCCACGCTGGTCCAAAATCCATCACTAACGCTCAAAGCATATCCTCGAGAGTACGAATAGTCCTCTCACTCTGCCCGTCGGTCTCCACTGTACTCATACTCATAGTAGTGTCAAGAGCTCGCTGGAATCTACCCCAAAACCTAGAGATAAACCTCGGATCTCTGTCGCTGACAATACTCAACGGAATCCCGTGCAGACGAACAACCTCTTGCACGTAAAGATGTGTCATCCTGTCGAAAGTAAAGTCCCGATTGTAAGGCAAGAAATGCGCAGACTTCGACAATCGATCAACAACAACCCAAATAGCATCATAGTTCCTGGAAGACATCAGCAAGTGGGTGACAAAATCCATCGTCACATGCTCCCACTTCCACTCAGGAATATCTAAACTCTGGAGCAATCCACCGGGTCGTCAAAATTCTGCCTTGACCTGCTGACACACAAGGCACCGGGATACGAACTGATAAACACTGCGCTTCATTCCTGTAACGCCTAGAATTTCTTTTACGTTAACTATAATGCATAATTAAGTAGGGATGGCAATTTTCTCCGAACCCGATGGAGAATACGATACCCGACCCGAATGGAGGAAGGTATGGAGGTATTTTTTGGACCCGATTAAATAAATGGGTAAATGGGTATGGGGATCTCGTATATGGGTATGGAGGCGGATGTAGTCATATCCTACCCATACCCGACCCGATACCCGATTAAATATAATATAAATATAAATTTATATTTATTTACATATTAATTTATATTAAAGAAATTCTGATTTAATTTTTTTTTTTGAATTATGTTAGTTGGATTTAACAATGAAAATTATTAATATAAATCTAACGCTTTTTTGTAGGATAATAATGTTGAGATAAATTATTTACAATATTTTGTTATTTCTTATAATTCTTAGGTTATTAGGTTATTGATTTATTTTATCTTTTATTTTTTTCTCTTATAAATTTAATTTTATTTTAAATAACTCTTAGATCTCGTTGCCACGTACGTTGATTTTATAGATTGATCAATCACTTATGTTATAGTCACACTTCACTGATATGACCCTCACAGTAAAGCTTTTATGATTTTAACATGCCATGATTATGCTTCGTATTTACGTATGACTATGTTTAAGACGCATTTTATGCATAAGATTTTTATGATCATGCACGCATTAAAATCCTCAGGTTATTTTTATGTAAGTTATGTGCTTGCATGTGGTTTTATTTAGTAGTACTCGTTATGTATATTATAGAACATGTTGGGCCTTTAGGCTCACTAGATCTAAATGATGCAGGTGAGTTTGATTCAGTAACTAATGATGTGGTCCCGACTGGTGGTGAGGACCTCTGAGCATCCACGGCTAGTTGGCTTGTCCGTGACCATTGCAGTATTTATTTCCGCATTTTTCTGATATTTGAATGAGGATTGTATTAAACTATTTACAGTGCATGTTTGTCATTTTACCACTCACGTTATGATTTGTCTACGCTTGGGTATTTTAAACTATGTGTTTCCGCATTTTTGCGATACCGTATTTCACACGCTAGAATTTCTTTTAAATTATTTGAGCATTTTAAATTGCTAGAGTTCAATCAATTTACTATATAATATATTTCGTGAAATGAAACTATTTTTAGTAATGACGCATATATGTATGGGCATATGTGTGGTATAAATTTATATTTAAAAAAAAATTATTCTAGTTTTTGGTCGTTTCAACTTGTTATCAAAGCATGGTCCTTGATGGGTAAGCTAGCCTGCTACATGGATCTCAGAAGCCGCATCGCCAGTCTGTGAGTTTGAATGTTTTTAAGTATATGTTTATGAATGAGACCCATGAGTTAGATTTTCACTGAAATTTATGTTACAAGCGTTTTAAATTAAAATACTTAGTTATGCAATACGGTTGCGTAATGGAATGATGGGAATTGCAGTATGTCTCCGAGACGTGAAGTTTACGATGCAGGTAATCTGGATCCACCTTCACCAGTAGCTCCACCACTCTCAGCATTCGAGGGAACCAGCGAGGACGCTAGGCCTACGGTGAATAGGAGAGTTTTATTTTATCGAAACTAATTGATTGTTTGGAGAATTGAATCAATTTTCTTTGGATTCAATTAGTTTTATTCTAGGGATTCTGTGTTAGCATAAAATTTTTGAGGAGATTTTATCTATGGGCATTATGAATTGAATTATTTTTATTTTTGGAGTATGAACTTTGACTATAGGGAATGTAGTACTATGGTTGATTGTCCTCTTGGATATCTTGGGTGTATAGGATTTGTACGTTGATAAAGATTGTTTCTAATTTTGTTGCTCTAAACTCTAAGAAGAGTGATGATGGATTTAGTTTTGACTAGGGACTCGGTGGATTTGTGATGATTGTTTTGAGTTACATCGCTAAATTTTGCTAAGTTAAGTTATTATATGAGTTTACATTTTTAATTGCTATGTTTAAATGAAAAATCTGAGAATATAGAGGTTGGCTTGCAGATGTTTGAGGATAGATAAGTGGAATGTACAAACTTGGTCAATTAGTGAAATTGTGGTAAATTCAATTGTTGTGTCTGGGAAATAAACATTAGAGTAACATTTGTGTTCTATTTATGAGTTAATATAAGATTGTGGTTGGAATTTTTACTTATGGTACTACGAAGTACGTAATAATATCATACTTGGGTTACAGTGGACTATAGGAAAATTGAAAATGTTCACCTTAAGTTGTGATTAGAAACGGAAGTTTATAAATGTAGGCTTGATTGAGATGTAGTAGAACCACGGGAAGGATAAGATATTTTATTTTATCAGAGTATGCAGCAGAAACATGACTTTTAGGATACCGAAATTTGTGAACTAAGTGTGCACATGGGTTTAATAGATTAGATTTTCTAGGGACTCCATTATTATAAGTTCGATCAGCCAATTTAGAGGAAAGTCTCCGCATCAGCAACAGAGACAGTAGCATCAGGGTGCAGTCGCCCCTAGCTTTGGAGGGACGCTCTTCTGCAAGATGTGTTAGAAACCTCATTCTGGCTAATGTTTGGTTGGTTTCGGCAAGTGCTATCATTGCTAAGAACCGGGTCACATTTCAAAGACTCTCCAAGGAGGAAGCAGACGTTAGGGCGCCTGTTTGTGATGCAGGCTGAGGAGGCTGACCCCGACACTTCTCTTATCGCAGGTAATTATCATTTATGATTATTGCTACTCTTGAGTTGTTTAGTTAGTGATTTGCATAAATGGTTACTTGATTGTTTGTGCGGATGATTTAGAACTGCATGTTTAAGATTTGATGGAAATGGGAAATTGTGAATTTGCATGATTTGGGTTGGACTTTGATGATGATTGAGCCGAATTGTTATTCTTGATAGTATAGTCTATATCTGTTTGGCAAATTTTCTGTGTGCAGGGAAATTGAGTATTAGTGGTGTGGCGATGTTAGTGTTGCAAGATTCGGGAGTGACGCACTTCTTTATCTCTCAGTCTTTCTTTGAGCGGGTAGGTATTGTAACCAAAGTGTCTAGTTTGGCATACGATATTACCGTACCGCCAAGTAAGGTTCTTTATACCACCAGTGTGCTCAGTGGGTTGGAGTTGGAGTTTCAGGGGAATGTGGATAGAGCGATTTAGTGGTTTCGTCGATGTCAGGATTTGATATTACTTTGGTTGGAGAGAATGTTTTTAGAATTTTCTTAGAGATTTGACTGATTACAATTGAAGGATTTAGATTTCATTTTTTTTCTCAAGAATAGTCGAGCCAAATGAATCGATTTAAGAGTACTCTATAGAGATGAATTATTTTGTGCAGATATGAAATTTGGGAAATCGACGATAGTCCTAATCCAGTAATTAAGCATTGATTGAAGCTTACTTGTTATTGTGAGGGATTGGGAAGGTGTTTTTGTGATATCAAAAAACCAGTTACTTAAGACATTTTATCTATTCTTTTTAGAAAATTTTGGAATCCTTTTTGTGGTTCATGCATTCCTTGATTCGCATGACATTGGTCATTGAAGGCTCAGTCAGTTTGGCATCGATTGATCTTTCGATTATGAATTTTGGAAATTCATACTTCTTGAAAACATGAATTCTAAATCTGGACATGGATATTGATTCGGGTGATTATTTTTATTCTATTTCATTGTGATCTCGATTTTATTTTGTTGACATCGGATTATTCCTTGAGATTCTATTTCTTTTTCCTTTTTCGATGAGTGCGTGTGGATTTCCTCTTGTGTGAGATCACGCTGACAGCCCTGATTTTGATTTGTCTTGATGATGAGCATGACATCATACCCATTGACGGGTGATCACCTAATTTGATATTGATTGATTGGCTCACATTTATTTTTCATGGAACTTCGAGTTTGATTCACTCACCCCTTGTATTTAACTGAAATTGAATTGTTAATTTTGTAGATTTGTCTTTCAGAATATTGTATTTTGATATTGTTCTGAACCGTATCCCTTCGATTTCGATTTGATTATGACCCAACAAGTTATTGATTGAGCTGAGTTATAATGAACGTCGTCTTGACATTGTTTTGGCTCGTAACTGATAGCGATTGATAACACCATTAGATTTTAGTGTTTGGCGGTCACTGGATAGGATTGTGAGTCTGAAGATATCGAGGATGGATTATGGTATTCTGGGTTAGATTTTGAAGCAGATTCGCAGTCGATTTGAGTAGTTATGTCTTGACCTGAATGGATAGGCAAGAAAATCAAAAGAGTCTATTTGCAGCTTTGGGGTCCATGTATTTGTGAGAGTCGAGCCCATGAAGGGCGTGAAGCATTTTGGTAAGAGAGGCAAGATCAATCCGAGGTTTATCGGTCCATTCGAGATTTTGGAAAGGATTGGCACTTTGGCTTATCGTGTAGCGCTACCACCCAGTCTTGCAGTGGTGCTTAGCATATTCCATGTCTCAATGCTGCGGAAGTATATCCCCAATCCATCGCTTTTTTTGGATTTTGAGCCGCTGCAATTGGTGTCAGAATTGTCGTTCGAGGATCGATTAGTGCAGATCTTGGCACGTGAGGAGCGGAGGCTGAGGATGCGAGTTATTCCCATGGTCAAGGCCCTATGACTAAATCATTCTGAGGAGGAGGCCATCTGGGAGGCTGAGACCGACATGCGGACGCGTTACCCAGAACTTTTCGGTACGCACTTCAATTTCGAGGCGAAATTTCTTTTAAGGAGGAGAGAGTTGTAACGCCTAGAATTTCTTTTACGTTGACTGTAATGCATAATTAAGAGTTTTAATATTTTAAAATAGAATAAAATAATAATAAAATAAATAAAGGATTTAAATGACTTTTATTTATCATAACTATGTGTTTTAAATTTATTTAGGATTTTAATTCGAGTATTTTAAGTGTTATGAATTTTTGAGGAAAAATATTATTTTCGAGCGCATAGTCGGTTAGCGATCGATCGCGATAAAAGTTTTATTTAAATTTTGGCCTGAAAATTTTAAGAGCCTAAAACAGTTATTTTAAGGTTTATTTTGTAGAAAAATTTAGGTTTTATATATATATATAAATATTTTAAAAGCCTATTTTTCATCTAATTGGGCTATTTTAAGGGTTTTAGGGCACTTTTGATTTGGGGTTCTTATCTATTTCGAAAATTCCAATATTTGGGCCCAAAAATATATATTATGGGCTAGTGTTATTTATCTACCCTTAGCCCATTTAATTTTTAAGGCTCATACCATCAAGTGTGATTGGGCTAAGATAGAAGCCCTAATGCCTCCTTTCCTCCTCTTCCCCATTCATCCTCTTCGCTTCGTTTCCTCTGGGAAATCGTAGAACTCGGCCGCCTCTCACACTTACACACACAACACAAAATCTCAAGTAAAATCCCAAGATTTTTACGGAATATCGATTGCCTCGTCCCAAGCTTCATTTTCGTACCCTTGACTCTTAGTTTAAGGCATGCTCAATTTCCTTCGTACGCCCCATTTAGATCGATATATGATATGTTTTTTTTAGTATTAAAAATCTTTGTCTTTGCATTGCTTGTGGATTTGAGCTTAAGAATTTAATGTTCATACATTATCATTCACTTTTTCGGCATAGTGGCTCGATTTTTTCCTTTTATTTTTGGATTTAAATGGTTCGAGTGGCTGCTGTTTTTGGTTGGATGTTTAGTCGGGTTTGTTGGGGAGCTGCACCTTGGTCTAGAGCTAGGTTAGGTTTGCCAGGGTCTTGGGTTCAAGGTCGGAGGTGGCTAGGAGGAGGCCGAGAAGGGGGAACCAAGCTTTAGGTACCTGCGCACAAGAGGGGTCTGCGCGCAGGGCTTGAACTGCTGGCTCACGGCCGAGCCTTTCAAACCATGGCTCGAGCCGTGGCCTGGCCATGGCGGCCTGGTAGGACCCTGGGGTGGTCCTGCCAGCCGAGCTCCGGCCATGGGTGGCCAGAGCAGGGGGGAAAGAGGCTGGAGCGTGGATAGGAGAGGAGGTGTGTATGGGTTGGGCCGAGGTGGTGCAAGGGAGATAGGGGTGAGACGTGGGCTGGGTTCTTCTGTTGGGCTAGGATTTGGCCTGAGTCATAGTGGGCTGGTCCGGGTCAAGTTCGGGTCAAGTGCGGTTCGGGTCCGGTTCAAGTGAGGTTATATGTTTGGGCTTGGGTTAATTTATTAGGGCCCAATAGTTATTGGGTCAAATATCCTTGTTGGGCTTTACTAGATTTAATTGGACTTGACTCATTTTATTTTATGGGTTTAATTCGTTGAGCTAGGCTTAATTATTATTATTATCTGGGCTTAAGTTGTAATTGGGTTTAAATTATTATTTGGGCCTATAGTGTCATAGTGGGCTTAAATAAATACTTGGGCTTAGGATAATATTAGGACTTTGGGCTTCTAAGGAAAATAAATATTAATTGGGCCAGACTTAATTTCAGGGTTTAAGATAAGGGGCAGCAACTCGAACCAGTCGTGACAAAAATATAATAGTCCGTAAATATATATTTAATAGACGTATATGTAATATTTTGATATGAATATTATCTTTATGAAAAGAAATTAAATATATATTTACGGGAAAAGTTTTCAAGGAAAAATGATATATTTTAATTCATGATTCATGCATATGTTTTATGTTAAGTTAATGGCATGTGAAAAAAAATATTTTTGGGAAGTTGAGGTGATTTGTGACACTTATGTTTATGGGTCCACGTATCCCCAAAGGTTGGGTGAAGTGACACTCATGTTTATGGGCCTACGGATCCCCAAAGGTTGGGTGAAGGGGCATAAGAGGCGTAGAGAAGCCCCAAAGGTTGGGTGGATCTCGTTGCCACGTACGTTGGTTTTATAGATTGATCAATCGCTTATGTTATAGTCACACTTCACTGATATGACCCTCACAGTAAAGATTTTATGATTTTAACATGTCATGATTATGCTACGTATTTACGTATGACTATGTTTAAGACGCAGTTTATGCATAATATTTTTATGATCATGCACACATTAAAATCCTCAGGTTATTTTTATGTAAGTTATGTGTTTGCATGTGGTTTTATTTAGTAGTACTTGTTATGTATATTATAGAAATGTTGGGCCTTTAGGCTCACTAGATCTAAATGATGCAGGTAAGTTTGATTCAGTAGCTGATGATGTGGTCCCGACTGGTGGTGAGGACCTCTGAGCATCCACGGCTAGCTGGCTTGCCCGTGACCATTGCAGTATTTATTTCCGCATTTTTCTGATATTTGACTGAGGATTGTATTAAACTATTTACAGTGCATGTTTGCCATTTTACCACTCACGTATGATTTGTTTACTCTTGGGTATTTTAAACTATGTATTTTCGCATTTTTGCGATACCATATTTCACGCGCTTGCATTTCTTTTAAATTATTTGAGCATTTTAAATTGCTAGTGTTCAATCAATTTACTATATAATATATTTTGTGAAATGAAACTATTTTTAGTAATGACGCATATATGTATGGGCATATGTGTGGTATAAATTTATATTTAAAAAAAATTATTCTAGTTTTTTGTCGTTTCAATTCCTTTCCACCAGAACCTCGTACGTATATCCTTGTACATTTTCATGCTGCTTGGATGCATAGAAAATCAACTACGGTGAGCCTGAGACAGAATCTCCTTTTATAGTGTGGAATCATCAGGAACCACCACACGTCCGAAAAAACACAACAGACCATCATTCCGTAAATGAAAACCAGAAGTATTCCCATCCTGATCCAATCGGGCTAACTTCTGCGTCTTTGGATCAACGGTCTGCGACTCATGTATACGCGTATACAACGCTGGTTCAGCAAGTACAGATGAAACGCGAATTCCCTGTTGTTCCTTCTTGTGTCGAAAAGTGAAACCCAAGGAACAGCACTCCTCAACCACTCGCGCTATTGAGCTGGCACGAAGCAAACTCACATACACCTTGCGTCTAAGAGCATCCGCAACTGGATTAGAAGAGCCTGTATGGTACTTGATCTCGCAATCATAGTCCTTCAATAAATTCATCCAGCGACGCTGTCTCATGTTCAACTCAGCCTTAGTGAACAAATATTTCAAACTCTTATGGTCAATGAAGATCTCGAACCTCTCACCGTACAAATAATGATGTCATATCTTAAGAGTAAAGACAATGACTGCAAGCTCTAAATTGCGTACATGATATTTCTCCTCGTGAGTCTTCAAATTCCTAGAGGCATAGGCAATCACATGACCTTTCTGCGATAACACACATCCCAAACCCTGGAGAGAAACATCAGTGTGAACTACAAAGCCACCTGATCTAGACGGTAGAGCCAATATTGGAGCTGTAGTCAGACGTTGCCGCAACTCGTGAAAACTCTCCTCGCACTTTGCGTCCAAACGAAAGGTACATCCTTCCTCATCAGCTGCGTCAAAGGTTTAGCAATTTGAGAAAAGTTCTCCACAAATCTTCGGTAGTAGCCTGCCATCCCAAGAAAACTACGAATCTCCGAAACTGTCATCGGACGCGACCAATTCAAAATGGATTCCGTCTTACTAGGATCAACGGAAACACCGTCTCGTGAAATCACATGACCAAGGAAAATAACTCGATCAATCCAGAAATCACACTTGCTCAACTTAGCATACAACTTCCAATCTCTCAGAATCAGCAATACTGTGCAGAGATGGAAAACATGCTCGTCGACACTGCGAGAATACACAAGGATATCTTCGATGAACACCACCACAAAATTATCCAGAAAGTCGCGAAATACCCTGTTCATCAAATCCATGAAGACATCTGGAGCATTCATCAAACCAAACGGAATCACTAAGAACTCGTAGTGACCATACCGCGTAAGAAATGCTGTCTTGGAGATATACTCCTCTATAACCCTCAACTGATGATATCCCGACCGTAGATCAATTTTCGAGTAAATGAAAGTACCCTGCAATTGATCAAACAAATCATCTATCCGCGGAAGAGGATACTTATTCTTCACCGTTCCTTGATTAAGTTGTTGATAGTTTATGCAAAGACGCATCGACCCATCTTTCTTCTTAACAAATAAGACTGGGGCTCCCCATGGCAAATGCAAGGAATTATAGGAAATAATGAATTGGTGTTGATTGGAGTTGAAAGGACCAAGAAAAATAATGAATGAGAAAGGATGGTTCAAGGATTGAAGTAAAAAAAAAAAAAGAGGCAAGGCCGAAGCCTATGCACGCCCGCGCCATACAACATGCGCGCCCGCGCTGTTTGAAGGAAAATAAGAGTGCAATGCCGAGGAGTATGCGCGCCCGTGCATAAAAAGACGGGCGCCCACGCGCGTTGGCGATTTTTGAAAAGCTTGGTCATGAAGCTATGAGCGCTCGCGCCGATCCTGAGGCACGCCCGCGCGTCGCGGGATGCAGATTTCAAGAGTCTGATTTTATATAGAAAATTTGTGATTTATTTGGGCTTATCTTGGACGATCTTTAGGGCATATAAAAGGGAGTTTTCTGCACGTAATGAATAGAGGAGCCGCCACAACACAACAGAGAAATCAAAGAGATTTTATTGTGAGATCGAGAGAGAATTGGAAGAAAAATCTGCCCAAAGTTCGAAGACAAAATCGGTAATAGAGTTTGAAGAACGCCTAACCGAACACGGAACTGCTACTTTGACTTTGTTTCCTTAATCTTTTCTTTTTTAATTCTAAACTTGATGTCTAGTTTCATGAACATGCGTTGTGTTTATTTAGTTTTGATCATGAACTAAATTTCATAGTCTAGGGATTTGATGTAGCCTGGTTGAGACGCTTTTACGACTGTTAATTTTATTTGATTGAATTCTCATATATTATTATTTTTCTAGAATTGATTGTCTTTTCACTTACTTGATAACTAATTGAATTGTCATATTTATTCGAAATCATTGCTCGGGAGAGGAGATTTTGAATAGGACCAATAAAAATTACACCGTTAATTGTTTATATAGCTCGAAAAAGTGTATAACATTAATGAAGCCTTAGGAAGAACATTATTTTACACATATCACTAAGATTGGATTTTTAATAGGGATATTGGAATTGAATCTTAGTTGATACATATTATATGTTGCTCGGGAGAGGGTAATAATACACTTAAGTGTTATTAGTTATTAATTGAATGGAATTCATGAAAATAAGTTAATTAGGAGTAGTTATTGTCGAAACCAGGTGAAATCAAAACCTCTAGACCATTTTCTCTCATTGATATTTTCTGAAGTTGTGTGTGTACTTTGCTAAAATTTTCTGAATTTATTTAAGTTGAAAACCAAAAATATTTATTTAATTTTCTAGATAAAATTTAGATTATTTTAATTACAAGTACTAAATAATTTTCACACTACTCCTCATGGGAACGATACTCTACTCATTATTTATTAAAACTTGACACCGTGCACTTGCAGGCACAAAATTACGCAACATATGCACTTCAGGATGAGCTCCGGAGCGGCTATCCAAACATGGCTCACGGGATGGTTATACGGGGTATGCACTTCGGGATGAGCTCCAAGCGGCTATCCAAAGAATGAAAGTTTACGGGTATAATGTCATATGCTTGTTGTACAACAAAAAATTATTAATGGCTCATTATGACGGTTATCACAATACACATATTTCATCACCCCAAAATGATAAGTTTTTATGTTATGTTCATGTTAAGATGTCATTTCAAGTCTCATGATGTTCATATAATTTTAATTGCATATATTTTCATCAAGGAATGGAGTAGTAATGTTATGTAATAATGCATGAAGTTTATTTTCAAGTTCTTTAAGTTAAGTATCAAGATGTCCATGTTTAAGTTCTTTTCATTTTAAATAATTTTGAAGGTTATGTTCAATTCTTTTAAGTTTAAAGTATTTTGATGTTATTATGTTAACAATATGCATGTTTAAGCTGGTTGAGTCTTTAGACTCATTATACTTGAATGATGCAGCTGGATTAAGAAATTTTGAATTAAAGGCTTTGGTAGAATGGATGAAGAGTCCAAGAGGTGAAGACATTGCATGGCTCGACAGTTCTGAAGCTTTGACATTTTTTTAAAGCAAGAATATTTTCATATGTTTAATTTATATTATGTTGTTACATTATTTTATGCACGTTCTTTAAATATCAGGATTTAATTATTTTATTGTCAGTCTTTATTGATGAGTTTTAAGGATTTCAAGTATTTAACTTTTTTAATGTTTATTTCAGTTTGATATTGTTCTGAGGATTCTTCGATTATTTTCAAATGTATTTTATGTAAGTAGTTTGTTTATTTTAACTCACATTCTCCTATCTTCTTTAAATGTTAGTAGTAGGTTTTGACGTAACGTATTTTACTTGGTCTTTGCTTGTAGGGTTGCATCGGTGTTTCAAATATTTTGTGTATGATAGAGTCAAGAAATTTTATTGTCATCATTTAGATTTTAAATTTCATTTTGAGTTAGCGTGATGCACTCACTACATTGTTTAAGTTTAGTTTTGAAAAAAAAATCTCACCCTTTTTTCGCAACTCTTTTATTAAATATTTAAAATACGAGACGTCGCAAACACTCAGCAAGTGGGGGCCGATCGATCATACCAAAAATATATTCATATATTTATTTATTTCAAAAACTCATAACATAATTCAAAGCATAAACATTTCATATCATGTCTCAACATAGCATAGCATGAACATCATCATAACATAATTGACATGACATAATATAAATTGGCCAGGCATTGAAATTCGTCTCATTAATTGTGGCTAACTGATCAGTCTCCTATATGTAATCCTTCCAAGGCGTGAGGTCATGAAACGGTTATTATTACCCACCGCATCGAGGCCATAACATAACATGGTTCGAAAATTTTCTTTCCACTAATAATTCGAGTCATAACAGTGCCAAAACATACTTTTAACAAAGTTTCATCATGAATAATATTTGTAGTGACCCTGCATGGAATCACCTACTAACTGGCAACTAATAGCATGCATTAAACTTAATACAGCAAAATACTTAACAGAGTAAAAACGTGCGGAAACTTAACCATAATTTACATATCAGCTTAGTAATATAATCCAGGCTTAAATCTGTAGTGATACAACCATATCGAAATTCTTAAAAGTAAACATTATACAGCTAATAAATCATGCTGTATAAAAACTTTCAAAGCTCCTGCTCCCTAGTCCTGCCTTGAACTACCAGTTTCGTCCATCCTGCGACCTGCCCCATGGAATAGGGTGTCCAAGATAACAACTAGGACGTGAGCGCTACGCCCAGTACATAGACATGAGTAAACATATGTATATAATGCATGCAACATGATGACTGGTACAGGGTCATCTGAAAAGTCATGCTCAGAACCGGCGCCACATGAGTGCTGCCACCGCACGGATCAACCTCTGGGTGCAACCACACTCGTCTAGTACACCAGAGTAGACAGACATAAATGCCCCCGCCGTCGCGGTACTCTCAGTGATAGACTATCGAGTATAGAGCTGAGCGGCTCTATAATCAGGTATAACAAGGTATATGCTCAACGTGTATATGCACATGACATATGAGTATAGAAGACGGTAAAGCATACATCATGCCATATAATAATGCCAAATAAATGCAACATATAAACATGTATACTCGCTGGCAATCTCAGTCAATGTGTACGTACCTCTAGGCTAGTTCAAGTATAATAGGATCCTAGGTTCCAAGCCTATATTCAAAAGTTCACCGTATCACTACATAAATTCTATAAGCCTTAACTAAGCTAATAAGTACTCCCAAAACTTAAATAGATTCCCGGACCATACCTTCGTCCGTAGTTAGCCCTTTGGAGTCGCTAGTCCTGGATGACTATAACCACACCTTGGTTATTCCAGTACCTCTATTATAACCGATAGGGCCCTCAAGTGTATATCTCACACTATATAACTAAAGAAGGAAACTCGGGAATTCGTAATTGAAAATGAACTCCGAACGACCCTATTTATAGCCAAATTTCTCGGCCAGGATCGGAACTTCCGATTTCGGGATCGGAGCTTCCGATCCAGCTCATTGCGTGCATGTCTGCCACGCCAGGATCGGAACTTCCGATCTACAGATCGGAGCTTCCGATCTGTTCTATGATCGACACTTGTCAAAACACGACTGAGTCATCGATCATTTCTGGCAGCTGGGGATCGGAACTTCCGTTCCAGGATCGGAGCTTCCGTTCCGATCGGAGCTTACTATCCGGGATCGGAGCTTACTATCCGGGATCGGAACTTACTATCCGGCCCAAAATTAAAAAGCCCAAATTTTACTTCTGAAGTCCAATAACACTCCGAAATTGGTTAAATACCAACCCTTAATCATGTTTAACATATTATTATCTTAAAATGGTATCTGGGTTACTACATTCTCCCCACCTTTAGATATTTCGTCCGCGAAATAACATCTAAAAACAAATCAAGATAACAATATGAAACATCAAACCATGTCTTATTACAATAACGGTAATTACATCTTACATGGTAATCAAAAATACAAAGCAAACAACTCAGGATATTCTGCTCGCATACGACTCTCAGTTTCCCAAGTTACTTCTTCAATGCCTCGGCGCTGCCACTGTACCATCACAAGTGGTATAGTCTTGTTCCGAAGAACTTTCTCCTTCCTGTCTAGGATACAGATTGGTCGTTCAACAAAAGACAGATCTGGCTCTAGCTGAATATCAGTAGACTGAATCACATGAGATTCATCAGCTATGTACTGTCGAAGCAACGACACATGAAAAAAATTGTGTATACTGGAAAGAGATGGTGGTAAAGCCAAACGATAAGCAACATCTCCGATCTTCTCCAGTATCTGGAAAGGCCCAATGTAACGAGGAGACAACTTGCCTTTCACACCAAATCTCATCACCTTCCTGAAAGGTGATACTCGCAGAAAAACATATTCACCAGGCTCAAACTGAAGTGGCCTGCGGCGAATATTCGCATAACTGGCTTGTCTATCTTGAGCAACTTTGATTCTATGCTTGATCAAATCTACTTTGTCTACAATCTGCTGCACCAATTCAGGACCCTCGACTTGCCGTTCCCCGATTTCATCCCAGAATAACGGAGTACGACACCGTCGACCATACAATGCCTCGAAAGGTGCCATATCAATACTACGATGATAACTGTTATTGTAGACAAATTCAATCAAAGGTAACTGATCCTGCCAAGATAAACCAAAGTCCATGACAGAAGAACGTAGCATATCCTCCAGCATACGAATAGTGCGCTCTGACTGCCCGTCAGTCTTCGGATGATACGCAGTGCTCAAACTTAGAGTGGTACCCAACGCCTCCTGAAAACTACCTCAAAAATGTGAGGTAAATCGCGGGTCTCTATCACTGACTATGCTTACTAGAATCTCATGTAATCGCACTATCTCCTGGATGTATAAACGTGTCATGCGATCATAAGAATACTCCCGGTTGTAAGGAATAAAGTGTGCTGATTTCGTCAAACGGTCAACAACGACCCAGATAGAATCACACTGACGTGACGTCATAGGTAAGTGGGTGACAAAATCCATAGTTACGTGCTCCCACTTCCATTCGGGAATCTCAAGATTCTGCAGTAATCCACCTGGTCGTCGATGTTCAGCCTTGACCTGTTGAAAAACCAAACATCTCGAAACAAATTGATACACACTTCGCTTCATCCCCTTCCACCAGAATCTAGTTTGCAAGTCTTTATACATTTTCATACTTCCAGGATGAACTGATAATCGACTCCTGTGAGCTTGAGATAGAATATCATTCCTGAGCTCCGCAACATTAGGTACAACCACTCTATTGGATAGGCACAATAAACCATCTGCCTGAAAATGGAATCCAGATGTATTAATTCCATTGGCTAGACGTGCCAATCGCTGAGTCTTAACATCAGATATCTGAGCATCTCTGATCCGAGAATACAATGCTGGCTCAGATAGAATAGTATACAAACGAATCTCATTCCTCCCTTTCTTGTGCTTGAGCGTAAAACTCAATGAACAGCACTCTTGAATCATATGAGATATTTCATTAGTCTGAAGTGCAGACAGTCTCACCTGCCGACTCAAGGCATCAGCAGTAAGATTAGCAGAACCTGGATGATATTTGATTTCACAATCATAATCCTTCAGGAGATCCATCCAGCGTCTCTGTCGCATATTCAACTCTTCCTGAGTGAATAAATACTTCAAACTCTTGTGATCCGTAAATATCTCAAATTTCTCGCCATAAAGATAATGTCTCCAAATCTTGAGCGCAAATACAATGGCGGCTAACTCGAGATCATGCACTGGATAGTTATTCTCATGCGTCTTCAACTGTCGAGAAGCATAGGCAATAACATGTCCATGCTGTGTCAACACACATCCCAACCCCTGACCAGAGGCATCAGTATAAACAACATAACCTCCTGATCCAAAAGGTAGAGCTAGCACAGGTGCAGTAGTAAGACGTCTACGCAGCTCGTGAAATGACTCCTCACAATCCGAGGACCAAATGAAGGCAACATCTTTCCGTGTAAGCTGAGTCAAAGGCCTTGCCAACTGTGCAAAATTCTCGATGAACCGACGGTAATATCCCGCTAGATCCAAGAAACTACGAATCTCAGCAACCGTTGTCGATCGAGACCAGTTCAGCACTGCCTCTATCTTACTAGGATCAACAGATATCCCTTCATTAGAAATCACATGACAGAGAAATACTACCCGATCAAGCCAGAATTCACACTTGCTCAATTTCGCATATAGCTGCTTATCTCGTAATGTCTGTAGAACAATCCTCAAATGTTGTGCATGCTCATCCTTGTCATGAGAATAGACAAGAATATCATCTATGAAGACGATGACAAATCTATCCAGATAATCTCGAAATACCTGATTCATCAGATTCATAAAGACTGCCGGTGCATTCGTCAAACCGAATGGCATCACCAGAAACTCATAATGCCCGTATCTGGTCCTGAAAGCAGTCGTAGATATATCTGAGTCTCGTACCCGCATCTGATGGTATCCAGATCCCAGATCTATCTTCGAATAAACAGAAGTACCCTGTAGTTGATCGAACAGATCATCAATCCGCGGCAAAGGATACTTATTCTTGATGGTGACACGATTCAACTGCCTGTAATCAATACATAATCGCATCGATCCATCCTTCTTCTTGACAAACAAAACAGGTGCTCCCCACGGAGAAACACTCGGACGAATATATCCCTTATCAAGCAGATCTTGCAACTGCTGTTTCAATTCCCTCATCTCTGACGGTGCCAGACGATAAGGTGCTCGGGATATAGGCGTAGTTCCTGGTACTAGATCAATACCAAATTCAACCTCTCGAACCGGAGGAAAACCAGGAATCTCATCAGGGAATACGTCAGGAAACTCGCTGAAAACCGGTAGCTGATCAATACCCGTACTACTCATGGACATATCAACTGCATAGATAAGGTAGCCCTCCCCACCTGACTCCAAGACATGACATGCCTTCAGAGCCGAAAAAAGTGGCATCGGAGGTCGCGCACCCTCACCATAAAAGTACCAGCTATCACCCTCAACGGGATTAAACTGTACCAGACGCTGATAAAAATCCACAGTAGCGTGATACAAAGTCAGCATATCTATTCCCAAAATACAATCAAAATCCGTCATCGCTAATTTCATCAAATTAGCCGATAACACATTACCCTCAAATTCCAGAAGGCAACCCATCACTAGACGCTTAGTTACTACCTCCTGCTCTAACGGAGTAGATACAAATAAATCCATATCTAATGATACGTAAGGTAATCTATGTCTCTTAACGAAGCGACTAGAAATAAAGGAATGCGATGCTCCAGTATCAATTAATACAAGTGCAGGAATACCACATAACAAGAAGTTACCTGCCAACATGCGATCGCTTCCTTCAGTAGCCTGCTCCTGAGACAGAGCAAACACCTGCCCTTGAGTCTGGGGACGAAAACCAGAAGAATTCTGTGGTGCTGGCTGCTGACGTGGAAAAGTAGAAGCCTGAGATCCAACCTGGGATCTCGATCCACTAGCAGAACTCATACGCCGAGGACAATCTCTCCGCAGATGTCCCTGCTGACCACAAATATAACAAGCCCCAGTAGCTCTCCGACATGAAGCTGCAGGATGCTTCCCACCACAGTGGCTACAAAACTCTTCCTTCTTCTTCTTCTTCTTCCCAAAGCGGAAAGTACCTCGTGAACCACGAGAACCAGACGAAGTTGTAGGAGTAGAAGAAGACGTAGGTACAGATGGCACAACAGATTGAGCTCGAGGCTCAACAAATCCACTAGGCTGTGCTGGCATCATCAACTGTCCACGCCTGTTGCTGGTCTCCACAAGACGGCAACGGTTCACCAAAGTCTCATAAGATACCGGGTCATCACAGACGACAACCTGTGCGTAGATATCTTGGTTCAGGCTTTGCATAAAGATATCATACTTCGACGCATCACTCGCATTAATATGAGGACTAAAAGGTAGCAGATCAAGAAATCGCTGCTGATACTGATCAATAGTCATTGATCCTTGCCTCAAAGTAAGCAACTCCATAGATCGTGCTTGGCGAACAGCCGGAGGAAAATACAATTTCTGGAACTCCCGACAGAAATCCCCCCAAGTCACCTGTCCTCTCTCAGTACGTGCCTGAGCAGCTTTGGCATCCCACCAAAAACGTGCTCTATCCTCTAGAACGAATTCTAGAACTTCCAGTTTCTGCTCCTCAGTACACTCGAAAGCTCGGAACGTGCTCTCAAGTTTAGACATCCAGCTTCTAGCTTGTTCAGGATTCTAACCTTCCACTAAGGGTTTCGGTCCTACCTGCATAAACTTATTAATAGTATAGCGACGTCGACCCTCATGAGGACGATGTTGATCATCCTGATGATGATGGCGACGATGATGATGACCACTTCCCTGGCCAACACTACCGTGACTCTCGTCAGCCATATCCTGAAAAGAATTGCACATTAAAATCCCAAATGCGCAAGAATTACTCAAGACTAAACTAAATCCCAAGTACTAATCCCAAAATCTATGCATGCTCTGATACAAAAAATGTAGTGACCCTGCATGGAATCACCTACTAACTGGCAACTAATAGCATGCATTAAACTTAATACAGCAAAATACTTAACAGAGTAAAAACGTGCGGAAACTTAACCATAATTTACATATCAGCTTAGTAATATAATCCAGGCTTAAATCTGTAGTGATACAACCATATCGAAATTATTAAAAGTAAACATTATACAGCTAATAAATCATGTTGTATAAAAACTTTCAAAGCTCCTGCTCCCTAGTCCTGCCTTGAACTACCATTTTCGTCCATCCTGCGACCTGCCCCATGGAATAGGGTGTTCAAGATAACAACTAGGATGTGAGCGCTACGCCCAGTACATAGACATGAGTAAACATATGTATATAATGCATGCAACATGATGACTGGTACAGGGTCATCTGAAAAGTCATGCTCAGAACCGGCGCCACATGAGTGCTGCCACCGCACGGATCAACCTCTGGGTGCAACCACACTCGTCTAGTACACCAGAGTAGACAGACATAAATGCCCCCGCCGTCGCGGTACTCTCAGTGATAGACTATCGAGTATAGAGCTGAGCGGCTCTATAATCAGGTATAACAAGGTATAGGCTCAACGTGTATATGCACATGACATATGAGTATAGAAGACGATAAAGCATACATCATGCCATATAATAATGCCAAATAAATGCAACATATAAACATGTATACTCGCTGGAAATCTCAGTCAATGTGTACGTACCTCTAGGCTAGTTCAAGTATAATAGGATCCTAGGTTCCAAGCCTATATTCAAAAGTTCACCGTATCACTACATAAATTCTATAAGCCTTAACTAAGCTAATAAGTACTCCCAAAACTTAAATAGATTCCCGGACCATACCTTCGTCCGTAGTTAGCCCTTTGGAGTCGCTAGTCCCGGATGACTATAACCACACCTTGGTTATTCCAGAACCTCTATTATAACCGATAGGGCCCTCAAGTGTATATCTCACACTATATAACTAAAGATGGAAACTCGGGAATTCGTAATTGAAAATGAACTCCGAACGACCCTATTTATAGCCAAATTTCTCGGCCAGGATCGGAACTTCCGATTTCGGGATCGGAGCTTCCGATCCAGCTCATTGCATGCATGTCTGCCACGCCAGGATCGGAACTTCCGATCTACAGATCGGAGCTTCCGATCTGTTCTATGATCGACACTTGTCAAAACTCACGACTGAGTCATCGATCATTTCTGGCAGCTGGGGATCGGAACTTCCGTTCCAGGATCGGAGCTTCCGTTCCGATCGGAGCTTACTATCCGAGATCGGAGCTTACTATCCGGGATCGGAACTTACTATCCGGCCCAAAATTAAAAAGCCCAAATTTTACTTCTGAAGTCCAATAACACTCCGAAATTGGTTAAATACCAACCCTTAATCATGTTTAATATATTATTATCTTAAAATGGTATCTGGGTTACTACAATATTACATAACAAGATTCCAACAATTAACATGAACGATCGAGATTTTTCAAACATACATACGATTATAAAACAAAAGCCCACTTACCGAATTCTTGAGAGTATAAAATACTTGAATAGGCGAAGCTTGGACCGAAAATCAGAAATTAATTCTCTCAAAAATTCAGATTTGAATTTTTGGAATTTGGCAGATTGTTGGATTGATCCCTGAGCAATATTTCTTCCCAATTCCTAAGCCACTAACCTTTGAAATTAAGGACAAATTGGCAGATTAGTGAAACTTAATTACTGTGAGGACCTCGATTCTAATAATCTAATCAAGAATAAATCATTCAAGCATCAACAATAAGTCAAGGCATAAAGCAAAGAATTTTTTTTAAAAACATGCACGGACTCCGTGCATACCTCCGTGCTCAGGTCCGTGCATTAAACTGTAGTCAAGGATCAATGGCTGCAAAGTACACGGACCCCATGTCACCTCCGTGTCATGGTCCATGCTAAAAAATAACACTAAAACGTCAACTCTCTGTTTTGTGCACGGACTCTGTGCCCCATCCGTGCTAGTGTCCGTGCACAACACTTCAAAATTTCCAAGTTTCCGCCTCGACTTTAGACCACACGAACCCATGCACGGATGCATGTATGGGGTCCGTGCCTAGCCAAAATACAATCAATAACAAAAGCGAAGGTACACGGACCCAGGCACTGGGTGCGTGCCCTGCTAAAAATCAAAATATATTTAAGGCATTTCAAATCTAAAAATTCCATCAACAACTCAAATAACAAACCACGACATGTATTATTACATCCATCTAGCATTCTATAATACAAGAAGTATCTAGAGTAGATAAAGTACTCAAAAGGTAGAAACATGCATCATTTCCAGGTTTGCTAAACTTCAAATTACAAAACAAGTTCGAATTACAATTCGAATTCTAAACCGATTCCCCACTTCTATCATTCAAACCCAAACTAGTCATGTCGCTTTTGACTCGATCCTGCCCCACCTGTTGCCAAGTACACATACAAAAACAAGACAACAGCCGAATAACTTTAGTGAGAATGATATTCCCAATAAAAGCAACATAACATACAATATCAAATAGTATATCAAAATCATGATACAATATCAACAACATATTTCAATGATAAATAGAATGAAATGCATATCTTTAAAATTCGGGATTATCTAATCGGATAATCAAGGGAAAACTAGGTTCTTCGGTTGGGATCCCAAGGACAAGATATCACAACAACTCACCGACTCTCCCGATCGAGGTGGATGATGTATAACTCAATCCTCTAGACTCTGGTGCAACTCTAAGGAGTATTCGGGCTCTTGGAAGAACTCAACAACCAAGACCACTCGACTATAGTTCCCAAAACATCTAATTCGGAACTGAAATAAAAGATTTAGGTTCAAGATGAATGCATATGTAAATCGCAATGCATTAAACCATAAATCAAATAAGAGCATGAAATCAAATATCATAATCAAGTAATCATGCAAGTATGTGATTTAGGGAACTTGAGAATCAATTCGAATTCGAGTGTTCGTCCCTTTTCAACTCGATGTCAGCTTATACCTTTTCTCGATTCAAAGGCTCCAAAAAGGACAAGCTACAATGACAAAAGATTTCAATCAAAAACCATTCAATCTCAATTCAAACAAACAAGGTAAACTCGTTACCAATCTCGATCAATTCTTCAACGATTCGAATTCTGCTAACTCCTAGTTCAACAACCCTCAAACAAATATTAAATAAGGTGAATAAGAACTCAAGATCAATCATTCAACTCAATTCAATATCAACTCAAACAATTTCCCAAAACTCAACAATTCTCAAACCGGCGGCATAACGGCTAATAAACGGCTAACCGAAAATCAACAAACATCAATTCATCCAAATTTCATCAAAAACATGCAAAAATCCAAAATCCCAGAAATTGAAATTTTTGAATTATCTTCCAAAAATCATAACAAATCCAAATGCTGCTATTTTTTCAAATCGTCTTAGATATACTATCACAGCTAGCTCAAGAACACATATATTCAATAATATTCATACTCCATCAACATCTAAAAAATGAAGTATATCCGATTGAAGTAAAACTTACGGTAGAACGAAGCCTTCAAAGCAGTGATCGCAAATATATGTTCAGATCAAAATTCTATCGGACGGATCTAGCAACACGAAGATTGAAGAACAATCTCAAGGTTGGCTATGGAGTTCACGATGATGGAGAAGAAAGAAGGAAGGAGAAATACACTCCTACACGCCTACGCATATAAATATCAAGCCAAGACTAAGTCAAAATAGGAAATTACACTTTAGTCCCTGAATTCTTCAAAAATTGCAATTCAGTCCCTGATAAAAAAGTTCAAAACTTCCAATTCAATCCTCGAATTTCATAATCTCGGAATATCAATATCAATCTCAATTAAGATAATTTCGGGCCGTTACAATTAGTATTCTAAGTTTTCGAAAGTTAGGCGGAGGAAGTGGACAATTCTGACACACTTTTCGAGCCTCAACCTTAAAAATCCCTTCACTTTGCCAATTCCTTTATCTCCATGTGAACCAGAAGGAAAGAGTGGGCAAATTCTTGACTCAAGGCTGCTACTCGAAAATATGAAGCCAAATTGACAGATTTCTGGACGTGAATTTGAGGGCTGAAGGGGCGGCTTCTTGCACTTAAATAAGAGACTAAAATCAGACAAAAAGAGGAATGAAACTGCCTTGATCTCAAAAATTGAGGAAGGAAAATCTGCTGCTATTTTTCTCGATTCCAATGCTGAAAATATGGAGATTTGAGATCAAGATTTCAGCCATCATCTTGTAATTGCAATTAGGAAAGATTTTGGGCTTCCTTGTTGAGAGTTTGTTCCTTAATTGGATAAACTTGGAGGCCAAGTGGGTCTTCACAGTAGGTGATTCGGTAGGGTCACTATAAATATAATGTCTCATTATTTTCCACATTAACAATATATCATTAATTACGCACACATGTAGAGATATGAATCATTGGATGCATGATTTGAGTACTACTCTTAGGCTGCGTTTACTTGGTGGGATGAGATTACATATGGATAAATCATACTAGGACTATTAAAATGACTTTAAAAGATGTGGAATACTAATGGATAAAAGTAACATATTTACTTTGAGTTATTAATTTTGAGATTGAAATAATGATTGAGGGACGAATTACTTTTTTACCATCCACCTATGATAAATAATCTTAAGTTTACTTTTGTATTCATAAAATTTGGATTGGATTATTATTGAATATTTTAAATTATTATTGATTCACATGTGAGATATTTTCATTTAACTAAATTATTGGGTATAAAAATATATATTTTTCATAGTTACATAAAACTGATAAATTGAAAAAAAAACATTCCTCTCATGAACGAGGAAAGTAAGATGATATATGATACATCAAATACAATTCAAAACATTTATCACATGCATCATAATACGATAAACTATGTTATGCAAGAAACAAAACTAACATTAAAAAAAAAGAAACAAAACTGACTTTCTAGCCATAAATTAATACAGTAAGGTTGTAATTAATTTTGAAACTTAAAATTGCATAAAAAATTATTTTAACAATTAAAAACTTTTATAAGAAGCATGAATATCCTATAGATAAAAATAAACATAATATGTTATTGATATCCATAAACAAAATCCAAAGATAGAGCTATAAAGAAGCATGAAAATAACAAATCAAAGGAGGGTAGATTAGCTTTTATGTGGATTTTTTTCCACAAAAATAGATCAGGATAAGTTATATCTTGACAAAAGAAGGATGAGATATCACGTGAAATGAGGGTTGAATGACGGGCATTCAGATTTGTGAAAAATTAACTTTTTGTAAGTAAACAAGGGATAAGGTTGGATTAATAAACTCATACTAGGTTTATCAAGCCAAGTAAACGCAGCCTTAGTGTAGGATCTAATTAACTGGATATAAGTTGTTCATACTAGGAAACTCATAATTAGATTCAAGAGGAAATTCTAAGTATGACGAAAAAACATTAATGTTGTGTTTACTTAATGAGATTAATTATATATAGATAAATAATACTAAGACTATTAAACTAATTTTATAGGATGTTGAATAATGATGCTGTAAGGCCCGAAAATATTAAGTTCTTAATTACGAGATTTAAGATTTAAATTCCGAATAAAAGTGAAAAGATGAATTTAAGAATTTATGAAAATTAGAGATTTCAATGTCGGGTCAGAAATATTTAATTTGAGGATTTTCGGATTTTAAGATTTAAATATCCGAAATTCTTAAATTAAAAGAGTAAAAATATTTGAATTGATATTTATGGAATGTATGATGTGAATTCCAAGATTATAAATATGAAGGATTTAATTTGAGGATGCAATCCGAGCAAGGACCCATTGGCAAATATTGAATAGTTCAGGGACTAAAATGCGATAAGGTCCAAAATGATTTAATTTTAATTCGAGAATATTTAATTTGAGAATATTTAGAGTTTAGAATTAAATTCTATTATTCTTAAATTATTTAGGATTTAAATTGAATTAAATCGCTTGTCCGATGACTAATTTGCAATTATGCCAAAGTTCAGGGGCCAAAATGCAAATTAGTAGATATATATCTACTTTGAAACGTGGGAATCAGATTATGTTCAGAATAAAATCAGAAAGTGGCCGAGAGAAAGAGAGAAAGGGTTCCAAAGTCATTTTTGAGATTTTAAATTCCAATATCTTTTGATCCGCCCGGTAGAATTTTTGATTGAACATATATTTGCGATCACAGCTCCGAGTGCTTTGTTTTGACGTAAGTTTTATGAAGTTCTACCATGTTTTAATTTTATGATGTTGTTAGAATTAAGATTTGATTGTATAAACATGTTTTAACATATACGACGATAGCATATTTAAGACGGATCGTGAAAAGATCGTCGTTTGAACATGTTTTAGAATTTAGAAAGATTTTTCAGAAATCTGATTTTTAGGGGATGACATTCACGTGTTATGCTGCTGGAATTGATGATGTTTTGTTGTTAAGATGATGATCATATTGATGTTTAAGCTTTTGGAAAGATCGAAATCGTACCGTTACGCCGCCGGTTCAAGATTTTGACTTGTTATGCATTCTAAATGTCTAGAGCTCATATTCAAGTTGATTGTGGAGGAATTGAATATGAGATTATGTTTAGAATGAAGATATAATGATATTTGAATCGAAAGATTTATCGGACTCGAATAGTTGCGACGTTGGTTTGAATTCTGATTGTCTTAGCAAGATTTGAACTGAATAAGCTCTAAAGAATCATCGATTCAGATTGGAACTTGATTTTTAGATATGGTATAATCTATTTCAAATTTGAATTGAAGATTATCGAAGTTGAATCGACGAGTTCGAGTTCGAATGACTTGAAGTGTTTGCAGTTGAAAAACACCTTCAAGTAGCACTGATTGAAATGAGCAGATTTTGATGACCGATTTGGCTAGCGTTGAGATGATCAGCATTGGCAACAGAGTCAAGAGGTTTGAATCGCGATGAAAGGTATGAGTTGACATTATTCTTTCCAGGTAGAACAACTCGAGAACGTGGTGGTTTTCGAGTTATCCTGAAATCACATACTTAGTTGTTTATGTGCTCTTATGTGATTTACTTGCTTTTGTTGCTATGAATATTGACTTATGTGTTCAAGATGTTTATCAGTATTTATTTGATTAATGCATACAGATTATGTTGCATTCATCTTGAACCCTACCTTGAATAGCACAGAGGGCAGAATGGCCTAGAGTGCATATGACGTTTGGAGAACTGTAGTTGAGTGGCATGGAATGTAGATTTACTTCCATAGTCAGATGACTCATGGCACAGAATATAGATTTATATCCAGAGCTAGATGACTCACTATAGTTGCACCAAAGTCAGGGGAATTGAGATATTTAACACCACCTCGATTGGAAGAGTCGGTGGTTAGTTAAAGATTTTATTTCCCGGGATCCCAAGAACTAAGCTTATTGGTATCAGATTTGATAGCCTTTTCCTTGGCACATGCATTGCATTTATGCATTAACCTAGAGTTTTCTATGGTTTAGAATATGCAGTTATAAATGCTAGCATGTTGTGATATGCCATTCTAGATATGAATGTTTTATTATGCTTTATATGCTATTGCTTTAGATGAATCGTTATGTGTAAGAATTTAAGAGTCGATGATGATTCTATGATCTACATGTTATTACATGTTTTATGATTTTAGATTAGTATGGCATATAGATTCCATATGCTTTCATGATATATATGCATGTCTTTCATACTGAGATTTATTCTCACCGGAGTTATCCGGCTGTTGCTTTGTTTGTATGTGTGCATTGCATCAGGTTGGGGCATGATCAAGTTAGAGTTGACTTGGATTGCACGAAAATGAAAGATTAGAAGTGGAGATTCGGGTTTAAGCAGATGACATGTATTTATGCCTTGGTAAACATGTTAGAAAGTAAGAACCTTTGTATAGGTTATTTTTGTCAAGTATTGATTTATACGTGAGAGTTCATGTATTCTAGATCACTTGATATTAGTTTGAATGCATGTAAATTATCTAGAATCATGTTGAGAACTTTTTATGAGATTTGGAGGTATTTTGTACAGCAAAGATACATGTTTATTTTCTGGACATGGTGCCCGCTCGATCGGGTGAATTTCACCGATCGAGCGAGGCCTTTATTTTTCAAAACAGAAGATTGAAATTTTATGCCCGCTCGATCGGTAAAGTTTCACCGATCGAGCGAGGCCAAAATGGGTGCATGCCGAGATTTTTTACTTTTAGCTCGCTCGATCGGCTAGGTTTGCCCGATCGAGCGAGGGGCCTTCTTTAAAAAAAAAAATTTTGGTTGCTCTTGGTTTGAATATTCTTTTATTGTTCGATTAATTGTTTATTAATCGTTAATTGTCCTAAGATGAGATTAGCAACCCGGGTCCCCACAACAGGTGGTATCAGAGCGTAAAGTCTTGGACTAAGATAGAAGTTGAGCAGGGTAGATTGAGTCGCATGCATTTATAGTATTGCATGATTATGCTTTACTTTCTTTACAGAATTGTATGCGACGATGATTGCTTGATTGAACACTACTTGCTTTACTGCTAAAATTACATGCTTATATGCTGATATGAATGCATAATTTCTTGAATTCATCAGAATAAATGAATTCGTTGCAAGCATGTTTTATATGAAAAGCATGATAATTTGCAAGCATGTGTTCTATTCAGAAGCATGAGATTATATGTATGTTATACTGCAATTGTATTTTATAATCTCTGCCATATATATTGCTTCTGTTAGCGAATAAGACAAATTGTGCAGATAGTATGAGAACCTCAGACAGAACAGAATCGCAGACAGAATAGAACAGTGTTGAGGTAAGTTTTTGAGCCGATTGCACTGAGGAGTATGTTAGTTGAACAACTCCAAAGCTATTGATCATCAACTCAGAAAGATACAAAATATGCTATGTCTAGAAAGGGGTTGATTTGAAGAGCTGGATCAGTTGTCAAGAGAAGAATATTCAGATGAACATAGAATCAGCTTGATTTTATATCAACTCCAGGACTTAGCAAGAAGTTGGTGAAGTTGCCAGAAGAAGTACTGAAATTGTTTGGCAGTTAAGTAAACAGAATTAGTTTTGACAGATAATTGCATAGGCAATAAGCAAGTACAGAAAATAAGGCTCAAGTTGTATCAGATAAGAATATTACAGGTAAGTGAGTTAATTCTAGTTAACCGCTTATATATTGATTTCATAGCATACAGTCATAGATTAGTGATTTGTTATGCTATAATCCGTATCTGATGAGCCTTTATTCAATGTATTTGCTGAGATTTTTGCCTTTGAGTAGAAGAAATGCATTTGAATGATTAGACAGAGAAGATATAATACAGATTTGAGGAAATAAGATTGAATTCGATAATTAAAAGTTTAGGGTACTCAGCTAGTATGCATGATAGATAGTACCGATATATCTGCAGTGAGTCAGTTAGATCAGCAACAGAAATGACAAAAGATTTATGATATGAGTTTTAGACAGTACGATTCCTTTTATTCGGTACTGGTTATATCACGATGACCGTGGAAGAATGCCAGTAAAAGTCTAGTCGATATATTGAACTAGTACAGATTTAACCTAAAATTGACAGCTATGTCAGTGGTTAGAATGTACAGAAATAGTTCAATGACATATTTTGACTTTTCTACGACATGAATTGTAACGCCTAAAAATTTGGCACGTAAATCCGCATGCATAACTAGAGGATTTAATAATTTTAAAATAATGTGAAAATGTGTCAAATTGTTTTAATGAGTGATTATTTAAATTATATGATTTATTAGCATGTTTTAAATATTTTTTTCGGCATTTAAATAGGTAGGAGGTGATTTATGAATTTATCTTAGAAAGTTTATTTTTTTTATCGCGTAGGCAGGACCGTGGACGGACGAAATATTACTTTTACACCCAAAATATTTTATGATATTTTTAGGAGCCTTAAAATATTATTTTATGGTATAATTTAAAGAAAATTAAGGTATTTAGATATATATTTAATTATGTGCTAGTTTTTACCCAAAATAAGTAATTTTAATGACTTTTAATAACTTTTAAAAATCTATGTAATTATTATTACGGGATTTTCATTATGTTACCTAACCTATATTTTTACTTATGAGTTTTAAATATATTTTATGGTATAATTATCTACTTAGTTTAATTAGTGTAATTTAATTTATTCTAACCTAAAAACCCACCTTATCTCACGCCAAAACTCACCTAGCTGCCTCCACCTTCTTCCTTCTCATCTCCCACGTTTTTACAGCAGAATCACTAGCCTCCATATCCAATTCTTCAAGGTTTTTAAATTAGTTTGAAGGTCTGTTCGTCCCGGCGAGCCCGATACGCGTCGATATCAACGTTTTGTTCAAATCTTCAACAAGGCACGTTTCGAATCCATCTTTGAACACCATTTAAATCATATACACTGTTTTTAAGTATGAATGATATGTTAATGTATGAGTTTTTCATATTTTCAAGAGATTTTTCATAATTCATGCATAACCCACGTTTTTGAGGATGATGGCTCGGTTTTGACATGGTTCTTAATGCATGGCTGTTTGAGGCTGCTACCTACTGTTTGGGGGTCGACCTAGGGTCCCTTAGGGTCAGGTTAGGTGGATGGAAAGGGTCTGGAGAGGGCTAGAAGCAGGGCTGGGCGTGGCTCTTCCACGGATCGGAACGCCGCAGCTTGGTTGTGGGATGAGGCTTCGGCTGGTTCAGGCAGGGGCTTGACTCGAGCCAAGCCGAGTCCTAAGGTTCCGTCTGGACCCTGGGGTGGTCCAGGCATCGGAGCTCCGGCCTGGGGTGGCCGGAGCTGGTCAGAAAAGGGAAGGGTGGTGGATGCGCAGTCTGCGCATCAAAACAAGGAAGGAGGGGATCGGGTGGCTTAGTTAGGGAGCTGTCTGGACCAGGGGCTGGTCTGGTCGGTCAGGCAGGACCCTGGGGAGGTCCTGCCGGTGGAGCGCCGGCCAGGGGTGGCCGGAGTTGGGCTGTAGCAAAGGGGAAAAGGGTCACTGCCGTGAGGAGTTAGGAAGTGAGAATGGGGAGTAGGTCACGTGGGTCTGGGTGTTCTTGGGCCGGGCTTGGGTCCTTGGATCCGGGTCCGGTTCGGGTCTAAATTGATGGGTCAAATAATTTTAGTTCGGGTCTAGATTTTTATTATTTGGGCTCGGGTGTTTTTAATTTAATTAAATGAGAGATTAATTAACAATTAATGGGTTTGGGATTGATTAATTAATTAATTGGACTAGTTTAATGGGATTAAATAATTATGAAAGCGAGCCCATTAATTTGTCATGGACCGTGTGATCCATGAGAATTATTGGGCCAAGTGGAGTCGGGTTTAATAATTTTATCGGTCTAGTTTATAATTAATGGGTAAACAATACTTTTATTAATTAAATTTTAAGTTAATTAGTTAATGGGCTTAAATTATATTTTAAGTGAGCCCATTAGTTTCTCTTGGGCTTGAGGGCCCAAGAAGCTTAATGGGCCAGGTCAGGTTGGGCTTTTGGATTTTTGGGCCAGTCTAAGAATTTTTGAGTTTAAGTCTAGTGGTCAGCAGCTCGAACAAGTCCTTGGAAAAAATAAATGTTCGTAAATATATATTTAATTCATGCATGCATTTTTATTAGATATATAAGTATTATTTTTAAGAAAATAAATTAAATATATATTTACGGACAAATTTTCATGAAAATAAAGAAATAAGTGAGAATTTTCAAATTCATGCATCATTAAGAATTTTTATGATAAGTTTGATTGCATGTTAAGAAAAAAAAAATATTTTTATGGAAGTTGAAGTGAAGGTGGAAAGTGATGTGGTTGGAGGCCGGGATACCTGGGCCCGGTGACCTTCCTAATGATGTTTATGTATGATGAGCTTATGGATCCAGCTGAGAGGGCTGGTGAAGTGGCAGCACAGAGGTGGAAATCCCACCGCCGCGTACGTTGGTTTATAGATTGATCAATCGCTCAGTATGATGCCACCGACATGGATACGACCTGTTGAGAACTAAGAAAATATGATAAGTTAATTTATGATATTTATGATGATACATGTTATAGCATGATGATTAAATAGTATGATTTTATTTCATGTTTATATTCATAATATTTTAAGAGCATGCACGTATAATTATTATTCACGTATTTTATATTATGTGTGCTTGTGTGTGGTTTCATTTTGTTATATAAGGATAGAACGTGCTGAGCCTCTAGGCTCACTAGATTTAAATGGTGCAGGTGAGCAGAATAATAATGAAGTTAATGTGTTCCCGACTGGCGGCGAGGGCGTATGAGTATCCAGGTGGCTAGAACCCGTGACCATTGCTCTAAGATGAATTTTATGTTGAGACTAGAACATTTATTTCCGCATATGTTTTATTATTAGATTTTTAGTATTTATTTTATAAGTTTGCATGGATTTTTGTCAAGGAAATATTATTTAGGAATTTTATTATGACAATCTTATGGATTATTATTTAGTAATTAGTGTTAGGTATTTATTTGCATGCATGTACTTTCGTTATTATTTATGTTTAATGTGTAGATTTATATTAAATTAAGTAAAGTTATTTTTAAGTATGATATATATATGTATGGGCATATATATATATATTTATATTCATTATTTTATTATCAGAGAGTTTTAAAAAAAAAAAAATTTACTAGAAGTTCTAGGATGTTTCATGAATGAAGTTCTATATAGAGTGGTGTCTAGTACGAAAGTATTATGACAACTTGTATAGAAGAGCATTACGTGAACTAAAGAACTTCAGAAACAGCTAGCAGATTGAGTAGAAAAGAGTTAAGTAGTACCGAAATGATGATTAATTCTATGACAATAAGTTACGTCGAAAAGATTATATTCAAATATTGTCAGCTAAGAATTAATAATTGAACTCATGTCAATAAAGAATAAGAAAAATCAGTTACAGTTGAGCTTTTTCTTCAATTTTGCTGAAGTTATTCCATCATAGAAATCACGATTCTTGAATTTCATGATATCGATTCTGAGGTTTTTGTATTCGACCTCGATCGATTGTGATTGACTCTTATTCCTTTGCTAGAGTCTGTTTTGATTCATTTGCGTTGAGTTTTGAAATGCAAGTGAGTTGTTTTCACTTAGCAGATTGTGTCATGTAGAATAGTTGATTTTGGATGACTTTGATTTGAGCAAGTTCCTTTGATTTGAAATTTGAGAATTCTTGATTATTTGATGTGTCTATTCAGTGTATCTTGACGTATTTGGCTCGTAACTGATTAGATATTATGATTTCGACTATCAGCAAGATTTATGGGTTTTAGCTAATTGCTGGATTTATTGGGTACAGATCTGTACTTGTTGTATGTTTATGCTTGACAGATACTTAAACGAACAGAATTGTTGCGATCCAAGCTAAACTCGATTGGTTTGGAAAGATGAAAGCAACATTGATCTTCGATCAAGCAATAAAATATTGATTGAGAACGTAGATTCAGATATGGGATAAGACAGCAGATCAGAACAGATGAATTTTGCGGTGCATAAACGTTTGAGTATGCCAGATATTCTAGATATGGAATATCAGATTTTGAAAGAGGCATATGAAAAAAGATTTAATATCCATTCAGTTGTCTAAACATGTATGACTTACATGTAGTCATTACGTGGAATCAGTATTGGAAGAAGAACTGAAAGCAGATACGACAGAATTAACAGTACCAATACTAAAATTCCAGTAAAAGAAGCAGAAAAGAAGAACTCATGTGGTTTATGTAACAGATTAGTTACATAAGAGTTGAAATCAGATCAACTTTGTGAACGACTTTGGTTCGAATCTACTTGAATCGTCATAATTTTGCGATTTAGAGTGTAGTAGATTTCGACAGATTCATGAATATGTTGTATTAGATATGATACAAACATAAAAAGATACTTGTCATAAATTTAACAAGATGATCAGATTACAGGAATTATTGAAATCTATTGTCAAGATAGAGACTTTAGATTTGTTTTCTAGATTGTGGCATTGATTGTCAGATGTTCTGAGTGTTTGGTTGTATGAGATTTCATTATACCATCCTCTGATTAGTGGACTATCAGATGTGATTATCCAGATTTCCGAGGATATGCTCAGAACTATAGTACTAGATTCGGTACTAGTTGATTGATTATTTGCCACGTGATTACCATGATTCCTGTGACAGCTATTTTATAGAGATAAAGACAGTATTTTGATGATTGATTGATCAGAAACACAGAATTGTCTTTATATTGAAATAATATTTCAGAAGTAATAGCTATCAGACCAGATATCAGTCAAGAACAGATAGAGAATGTGAAGATTGATTTGAACATAATGAGAATAGAGCAGCATTGACAAAGCTAGCAAACGAGTAACAGATAGATATTTGAAGTCTGAACAGAATGATCAATTAAGAAGTTCTTTTCCGAGCATCATTAAGTTCAAAAAGAGATTTCAGAATTGATTCCTGTGAGTATTTGATCTAGCTTATGGATTAATACTCAAATTGTCAGATAGATGAATTGTTATTCATATGCAGTGGCTGAAGCATATCAGCTAGAATATGTATGTGCATTCAATTCAGATAAAACAGAAGCAGATAAGAGTTTAAGAGAAGCTGATTAGATTACGAGAAAGAGCAACTTAGATATAAGTTGACTCAGTGATTATATGTTTTGCAGAAGCAATCAGAAAGAAGATTAAGATACAATAGAAGAGAAGATATCAGAATAGATATCGAAAGCTCAGAGAATTGAAGTCCGTATTACTTCAGTCAGCTATACAGTTTACGAGAATCAGCAGTAAGATCGAATGCGATTTCGAGGACGAAATCATTCCTTAGAGAGGAGGAATTGTAAGGCCCGAAAATATTAAGTTCTTAATTACGAGATTTAAGATTTAAATTCCGAATAAAAGTGAAAAGATGAATTTAATAATTTATGGAAATTAGAGATTTCAATGTCGGGTCAGAAATATATAATTTGAGGATTTTCGGATTTTAAGATTTTAATATCCGGAATTCTTAAACTAAAAGAGTAAAAATATTTGAATTGATATTTATGGAATGTATGATGTGAATTCCAAGATTATAAATATCAAGGATTTAATTTGAGGATGCAATCCGAGCAAGGACCCATTGGCAAATATTGAATAGTTCAGGGACTAAAATGCGATAAGGTTCAAAATGATTTAATTTTAATTTGAGAATATTTAATTTGAGAATATTTAGAGTTTAGAATTAAATTCTATTATTCTTAAATTATTTAGGATTAAAATTAAATTAAATCGCTTGTCCGATGACTAATTTGCAATTATGCCAAAGTTCAGGGGCCAAAATGCAAATTAGTAGATATATATCTACTTTGAAACGTGGGAATCAGATTATGTTCAGAATAAAATCAGAAAGTGGCCGAGAGAAAGAGAGAAAGGGTTCCAAAGTCATTTTTGAGATTTTAAATTCCAATATCTTTTGATCCGCCCGGTAGAATTTTTGATTGAACATATATTTGCGATCACAGCTCCGAGTGCTTTGTTTTGACGTAAGTTTTATGAAGTTCTACCATGTTTGAATTTTATGATGTTGTTAGAATTAAGATTTGATTGTATAAACATGTTTTAACATATACGACGATAGCATATTTAAGACGGATCGTGAAAAGATCGTCGTTTGAACATGTTTTAGAATTTAGAAAGATTTTTCAGAAATCTGATTTTTAGGGGATGACATTCACGTGTTATGCTGCTGGAATTGATGATGTTTTGTTGTTAAGATGATGATCATATTGATGTTTAAGCTTTTGGAAAGATCGAAATCGTACCGTTACGCCGCCGGTTCAAGATTTTGACTTGTTATGCATTCTAAATGTCTAGAGCTCATATTCAAGTTGATTGTGGAGGAATTGAATATGAGATTATGTTTAGAATGAAGATATAATGATATTTGAATCGAAAGATTTATCGGACTCGAATAGTTGCGACGTTGGTTTGAATTCTGATTGTCTTAGCAAGATTTGAACTAAATAAGCTCTAAAGAATCATCGATTCAGATTGGAACTTGATTTTTAGATATGGTATAATCTATTTCAGATTTGAATTGAAGATTATCGAAGTTGAATCGACGAGTTCGAGTTCGAATGACTTGAAGTGTTTGCAGTTGAAAAACACCTTCAAGTAGCACTGATTGAAATGAGCAGATTTTGATGACCGATTTGGCTAGCGTTGAGATGATCAGCATTGGCAACATAGTCAAGAGGTTTGAATCGCGATGAAAGGTATGAGTTGACATTATTCTTTCCAGGTAGAACAACTCGAGAACGTGGTGGTTTTCGAGTTATCCTGAAATCACATACTTAGTTGTTTATGTGCTCTTATGTGATTTACTTGCTTTTGTTGCTATGAATATTGACTTATGTGTTCAAGATGTTTATCAGTATTTATTTGATTAATGCATACAGATTATGTTGCATTCATTTTGAACCCTACCTTGAATAGCACAGAGGGCAGAATGGCCTAGAGTGCATATGACGTTTGGAGAACTGTAGTTGAGTGGCATGGAATGTTGTAGTGACCCTTACTCGGATCACCTACTAAACAGAACTTAGACATGCAATTAACTTAATTAAACAGATATCAGAATAAAACTGCGGAAACCAATAACATTATACAATCCCAAGTAAAGGAATCTGTAATTATCCAATATTATACAACCAAATCGAATAGCTGTATAAACCCAAACAACAGTAATAAAACCTAGACGAAGCTCCAGCTGGCCAACCACTGACTAGCCCCTCCTGGATCCACCCTCCTCGTCCAATCGCAAACCTGCCCCATGGAATAGGGTGTCCAGAAAATACAGAGTACGAGACGTGAGCATAAAACGCTCAGTGCAAGAGTATGAGTATACATGCATGCAAAGTGAACTCCCTATAGACTCGAGGTCAAGGATCAGATAACAGAGACAGACCGGGCCCTGGTATGTAGCACGCTGTGCCGTCGCTTCAGGAGGTGGCTCCCATACCGAGATAATCGTGGATACGCCGGACCCAAATCGATGGAAGTCCATCCACTAACAGGATAGGGTACAACCCTACTACAGACATCTCGAAGGAGATACAGCAAGATGCAAATGAATGCAGCATAATATCATGGCATATAAATCATGCAGTCACATAATACATGCATACTCAGTCAGGATATCTCGAACAGTACTTTCGTACCTCAATACAGTGCAAGCTCTACCAACTCTAGGTCCACGCCTATAGTCTGCTCTACACTGCCAAATGATACTACTATCATTAAAGTGCTCTAAAAGCCTTAACTAAGCTATTGCATACTCCTAAATATTTATAGGAAGCAAAAGCTATACCTTCGTCCGTCGTTAGCCCTTTGATGTCGATGCCTCCAGAACTTGGGCACAACTCCGCTACGACTACCGAACGCCTCGCCGACCTCCGGACCAAGCCTAAGAAGACTAGAACAGCTCCAAAAGGACTAGAAAGGAAAGGAGAACTCGGAATTGGCAAATGAAAGTGAAGTCTCGGCCTTCTATTTATAGACAACGATCGGAACTTCCGATCCTTGATCGGAACGTCCGAACCTCGATCGGAACGTTCGATCCTGCCATCGGAGCTTCCGAAGATCCTGATCTGCCACGTGTCAAAATATCACTTGATGACTCCGGATAGGGGTGATCGGAGCCTCCGGTCCTGATCGGAGCTTCCGATCCAACCACACGTCATGCCTGACGTAATACCGATCGGAGCTTCCGATCCTGTTCGGAGCTTCCGATCCTGATCGGAGCTTCCGATCTCACCTTTGGAGCTTCCGAACTCTAACCAAGTAATTATGATTAATTCCTTTAATTACTCAATTAGGGTACGGGCTACTACATTCTCCCCCACTTAAGATATTTCGTCCTCGAAATCAGATCTTAAGTACCGAACACAAATACAGAAATCAGAAACATTCTTTATTCAATCAAACGTTTACAGAGTTTGCAACTGAATACAACTTAAAGAATGAAATCAAAACAACTCAGGATGGTCTTTACGCATCCTGTCCTCAAGCTCCCAAGTAGCTTCCTCAGTGCCTCGGCGCTGCCACTGAACTAAAACCAAAGGAATGACTTTGTTCCGTAAAACCTTATCCTTATAATCAAGGATGCGAAGAGGTTTCTCAACATAAGTCAAATCCTTGTCTACCTGAACCTCAGACCGCTGCAGAATATGAGATTCATCCGCCACATACCGTCGCAACAGAGATACGTGGAACACGTCGTGAATACTGGATAGATGCTGTGGCAAAGCTAGTCGATAAGCCAAATCGCCAATACTCTCCAAGATCTCAAACGGACCGATAAATCTGGGAGACAACTTGCCCTTAAGGCCAAATCTGAGAATCTTGCGGAAAGGTGACACTCTCAGAAACACTTTCTCCCCGACCTCGAACTGCAAAGGCCTACGCTTAATATTAGCATAGCTGGCCTGACGATCCTGTGCAGTCTTAATCCGTTTCTTGATCTGATCAACAATGTCTATCGCCTGCTGGATAAACTCCGGTCCTTCAGCCTGTCTCTCCCCCACTTCTTCCCAGAAGAGTGGAGTACGACAACGTCGCCCATACAACGCTTCAAAAGGTGTCATCCCAATACTAGTGTGATAGCTGTTGTTGTAAGCAAACTCGATCAACGGCAAATGATCCTGCCAGGCTGAACCAAAATCTAAGACGCACGCTCTAAGCATATCCTCTAACGTACGGATGGTGCGCTCTAACTGACCATCAGTCTCCGGATGATAGGCTGTACTCAAACTGAGAGTAGTACCCATCGCACGCTGAACACTTCCCCAGAATCTAGAAGTAAACCTGGGGTCCCGATCGCTGACAATGCTCACAGGCACTCCATGAAGTCGGACGATCTCCTGAATGTACATCCGTGCCATGCGATCCACAGAGTACTCTCGGCTATAGGCAATGAAATGCGCTGACTTGGTGAGTCGGTCCACCACAACCCAGATAGCATCACAGTTCCTCGGGGATACCGGCAAATGGGTCACAAAGTCCATAGTGATAAACTCCCATTTCCATTCAGGAATAGGCAGACTGTGAAGCAATCCTCCAGGTCGTCGGTGCTCTGCCTTGACCTGTTGACACACCAAACATCTCAAAACAAACTGATAAACACTGCGTTTCATTCCCTTCCACCAGAAACGAGTACGTAGATCCTTGTACATCTTGTTGCTCCCAGGATGAATACTCAACTTAGTGCGATGTGCCTGAGACAAAATCTCCTCTCGCAACTCTTCATCCTGTGGAATCACAAGCCTACCAGACAAACACAGAAAGCCATCTGACTGATAATGAAATCCAGACGAGCTACCCTCGTTAGCTAGACGAGCTAAACGCTGGGTATTCGAATCAGACATCTGAGCATCTCGGATCCGCGAGTACAAAGCTGGCTCAGATAATATCGCAAACATCTGGATACTCTGCATACCTTTCTTATGCTTGAAGGTAAAACCTGAAGTACAACAGTCACTGATCGCACTAGACATCGAACAAGTCTGAAGTGCGGATAGTCGCACCTTGCGACTCAAAGCATCAGCGGTGAGATTAGCAGCTCCCGGATGGTACTTAATCTCGCAATCATAGTCCTTAAGCAAGTCCATCCAACGTCTCTGTCTCATGTTCAATTCTGCCTGAGTGAACAAATACTTGAGACTCTTATGGTCGGTGAAGATCTCAAATTTCTCGCCATAAAGATAATGACGCCAGATCTTCAAAGCGAACACAATGGCTGCTAATTCCAAATCATGGACTGGGTAGTTGTCCTCGTGAAGCTTCAGCTGTCTAGAAGCGTATGCGATCACATGCCCATTTTGAGTCAGGACACAACCTAACCCCTGAAGAGAAGCATCCGTGTAAACTACATACCCTCCAGATCCTGACGGTAATGCTAACACCGGCGCAGAAGTCAACTGCCGTCGAAGCTCATGGAAATTCTCCTCGCACTCGGAGGACCATTCAAAATCCACACCCTTGCGGGTAAGCTGCGTCAACGGTCGAGCTAACTGAGAGAAGTTCAGAATGAAGCGACGATAATACCCTGCTAGACCCAGAAAACTACGGATCTCAGCAACTGTCGTCGGACGCGACCAATTAAGTACCGCTTCAATCTTGCTTGGATCAACAGAAATCACTTCCCTGGATATGATATGGCCAAGAAAAACCACTCTATCCATCCAAAACTCACACTTGCTCAGCTTGGCGTACAATTGCTCATCTCGAAGAGTCTGCAGTACCAACCGCAAGTGAGAAACATGCTCTTCCGTATTACGCGAATAAACCAGGATGTCGTCAATAAAGACCACGACAAACTTGTCCAAATACTCCCTGAAGACACGGTTCATCAAATCCATGAATATAGCCGGCGCATTAGTCAAACCAAATGGCATCACTAGGAACTCGTAATGCCCATAGCGAGTACGGAATGCAGTCTTGGCTACGTCCTGATCACGGACTCTCAACTGATGATACCCAGATCTCAAGTCAATCTTGGAGTAAATTGATGTGCCCTGCAGCTGGTCAAACAAGTCATCAACACGAGGCAACGGATACTTGTTCTTCACAGTCACTCGATTCAGCTGCCGGTAGTCAATGCACAGCCGCATCGACCCATCCTTCTTCTTCACGAAGAGAACAGGAGCTCCCCAAGGAGATACACTAGGACGAATGTACCTCTTGTCCAAAAGATCCTGTAGCTGATTCTTTAACTCACGCATCTCTGACGGAGCCAGACGATACGGTGCTCTAGAAATAGGCGAAGTACCCGGCATCAACTCTATGCCAAACTCGACTTCCCTAGCAGGAGGAAAACCCGGAATCTCATCAGGAAACACATCTGGAAATTCATCCACAACAGGCATTCTCTCTATCCCAATACTCTTAGCGGACAAATCAACTGCATAGATAAGGTAGCCTTCCCCGCCAGACTCTAGAACTCGACAGGCTCTCAAAGCTGATACCAAAGGCATCGGGGGTCGCGCTCCCTCACCATAGAAAAACCAACTCTCACTCCCTTCCGGATGAAAGCGTACTAATCTCTGATAGCAGTCCATTGAAGCTCGATAGGTAGTCAGCACATCTATTCCCAGAATGCAATCAAAGTCATCCATCGCCAGGACCATGAGATTCGCTAACAGAATGTTCCCTTCGAACTCTAAAGGGCAACCCATCACTAGACGCTTAGCCAAAGCAGATTGGCCCGTCGGAGTAGAAACAGACATCACTACGTCTAGTGCAATGCATGGTAGCTTATGCCTCTTAACAAAACGTGCAGAAATGAAGGAATGAGATGCACCAGTGTCAATAAGTACAAGAGCAGGTATACCATAAAGCATAAATGTACCTGCGATGACTTTCTCATTCTCCTCCACAGCCTGATCATGTCTCAGGGCAAACACCTGGCCAGAAGCTCGTGGCCTCAAATGAGAACTCCCAGCAGACTGTCCCTGCGACCTCTGCTGTACGGTAGCCTGAGAACCCGATCCTGTACCAGAACCAGAACCACCTCCCCCAGACATTGGACAATCTCTCCGGATATGACCAGTCTCTCCACAACGGAAACAAGCTCCAGAAGCTCTACGACACTTGTCGGATGGATGGTTCTTTCCACAGTGATCACACTTCTCCTTCTTACCATAACGGACAATACCTCCAGAACCAGAGGAAGAAGAAGATCCAGACTTCTTGAAAGTTTGGGCACGGGGACCCAAAGAACTAACAGGCCTCGACTGAGGGAAAGACCGGTTCCGCCGAATGCTGTCCTCTGCCTGATGACAACGGCTCACCAAACCCTCGTAGGACATGTCGTCACCAACCGCCACACGGTCATGGATCTCAGGGTTAAGGCCCTGAAGAAACAGATTATACTTCATCTCTGAGCTATCAGCAATCTCGGGGCAATAGGATAGCAGATCAAAGAACCTCTGCTGATACTCATCGATAGACATGGCTCCCTGTCGCAGACTCAGTAGCTCGCCTGCCTTCGACTGACGGAGTGCAGGAGGAAAATACCGCTTTTGGAAAGCTGTGCGGAACTCGGCCCAGGTGGCCACTCCTCTCGCCGCGACAAAAGGTGCAGAAGTAAACCTCCACCACCTGCGCGCACGCCCATCCAGAAGATAGCCAAGGGTCTCCACCTTCTGCTCCTCGGTGCATTGGAAAGTCTGAAAAGTCGTCTCCATGCGGTCTAACCAGTTCTCCGCATCCTCCGGAGACTCACCTCCAACTAAGGGCTTAGGACCCATAGCTAAGAATCGACGCACAGTGAAACGCTCGTCGTCATGGTGACGATGACGCCGTTCTCGACGAGGCTCCCGGTCGGCATCACCCCAACGCCCACCAACACTGCCATGAGAACTCTGGTCGTCACGATTTGACATCTACAAAAATACCTCAAGATGAGACTAAATCCCAAGAAATCTTTTGCATGCTCTGATACCATAAATGTAGTGACCCTTACTCGGATCACCTACTAAACAGAACTTAGGCATGCAATTAACTTAATTAAACAGATATCAGAATAAAACTGCGGAAACCAATAACATTATACAATCCCAAGTAAAGGAATCTGTAATTATCCAATATTATACAACCAAATCGAATAGCTGTATAAACCCAAACAACAGTAATAAAACCTAGACGAAGCTCCAGCTGGCCAACCACTGACTAGCCCCTCCTGGATCCACCCTCCTCGTCCAATCGCAAACCTGCTCCATGGAATAGGGTGTCCAGAAAATACAGAGTACGAGACGTGAGCATAAAACGCTCAGTGCGAGAGTATGAGTATACATGCATGCAAAGTGAACTCCCTATAGACTCGAGGTCAAGGATCAGATAACAGAGACAGACCGGGCCCTGGTATGTAGCACGTTGTGCCGTCGCTTCAGGAGGTGGCTCCCATACCGAGATAATCGTGGATACGCCGGACCCAAATCGATGGAAGTCCATCCACTAACAGGATAGGGTACAACCCTACTACAGACATCTCGAAGGAGATACAGCAAGATGCAAATGAATGCAGCATAATATCATGGCATATAAATCATGTGGTCACATAATACATGCATACTCAGTCAGGATATCTCGAACAGTACTTTCGTACCTCAATACAGTGCAAGCTCTACCAACTCTAGGTCCACGCCTATAGTCTGCTCTACACTGCCAAATGATACTACTATCATTAAAGTGCTCTAAAAGCCTTAACTAAGCTATTGCATACTCCTAAATATTTATAGGAAGCAAAAGCTATACCTTCGTCCGTCGTTAGCCCTTTGATGTCGATGCCTCCAGAACTTGGGCACAACTCCGCTACGACTACCGAACGCCTCGCCGACCTCCGGACCAAGCCTAAGAAGACTAGAACAGCTCCAAAAGGACTAGAAAGGAAAGGAGAACTCGGAATTGGCAAATGAAAGTGAAGTCTCGGCCTTCTATTTATAGACAACGATCGGAACTTCCGATCCTTGATCGGAACGTCCGAACCTCGATCGGAACGTCCGATCCTGCCATCGGAGCTTTCGAAGATCCTGATCTGCCACGTGTCAAAATATCACTTGATGACTCCGGATAGGGGTGATCGGAGCCTCCGGTCCTGATCGGAGCTTCCGATCCAACCACACGTCATGCCTGACGTAATACCGATCGGAGCTTCCGATCCTGTTCGGAGCTTCCGATCCTGATCGGAGCTTCCGATCTCACCTTCGGAGCTTCCGAACTCTAACCAAGTAATTATGATTAATTCCTTTAATTACTCAATTAGGGTACGTGCTACTACAAATGTAGATTTACTTCCAGAGTCAGATGACTCATTGCACGGAATATAGATTTATATCCAGAGCTAGATGACTCACTATAGTTGCACCAAAGTCAGGGGAACTGAGATATTTAACACCACCTCGATAAGAGTCGGTGGTTAGTTAAAGATTTTATTCCCCGGGATCCCAAGAACTAAACTTATTGGTATCAGATTTGATAGCCTTTTCCTTGGCACATGCATTGCATTTATGCATTAACCTAGAGTTTTCTATGATTTAGAATATGCAGTTATAAATGCTAGCATGTTGTGATATGCCATTCTAGATATGAATGTTTTATTATGCTTTATATGCTATTTCTTTAGATGAATCGTTATGTGTAAGAATTTAAGAGTCGATGATGATTCTATGATCTACATGTTATTACATGTTTTATGATTTTAGATTAGTATGGCATAGAGATTCCATATGCTTTCATGATATATATGCATGTCTTTCATACTGAGATTTATTCTCACCGGAGTTATCCGGCTGTTGCTTTGTTTGTATGTGTGCATTGCATCAGGTTGGGGCATGATCAAGTTAGAGTTGACTTGGATTGCACGAAAATGAAAGATTAGAAGTGGAGATTCGGGTTTAAGCAGATGACATGTATTTATGCCTTGGTAAACATGTTAGAAAGTAAGAACCTTTGTATAGGTTGTTTTTGTCAAGTATTGATTTATACGTGAGAGTTCATGTATTCTAGATCACTTGATATTAGTTTGAATGCATGTAAATTATCTAGAATCATGTTGAGAACTTTTTATGAGATTTGGAGGTATTTTGTACAGCAAAGATACATGTTTATTTTCTGGACATGGTGCCCGCTCGATCGGGTGAATTTCACCGATCGAGCGAGGCCTTTATTTTGCAAAACAGAAGATTGAAATTTTATGCCCGCTCGATCGGTAAAGTTTCACCGATCGAGCGAGGCCAAAATGGGTGCAGGCCGAGATTTTTTACTTTTAGCTCGCTCGATCGGCTAGGTTTGCCCGATCGAGCGAGGGGCCTTCTTTAAAAAAAAAATATTTTGGTTGCTCTTGGTTTGAATATTCTTTTATTGTTCGATTAATTGTCTATTAATCGTTAATTGCCCTAAGATGAGATTAGCAACCCGGGTCCCCACAGATGCATAAACAATCACATGTTTACTTTAATGGATCAATTTTATGATTGATAATATGATTAAATGAAGAGTTACAATTTTGCCCTTTGTGTATAATATATAATCTTATTTTTAGTTTTTATTTTTAAAATTGGGATTGTGATTTTTATTTCAAAATATAAATTATTATTAATTCACATGTAAATTATTTTAATTGACCAAAATTATTGAGTATAAATATTATTTATTTTTTAAAAAAAATTAATAAAATTGAATTAAAAAAAATTCCCCATGAATAAGGATAAATTCTAATGAAATGTATTAATCATATATTAAATTATTAAATTTTTTTCATGTTTTATAATTTTTAAATGGACCTTTCGTATATTTAAATTAAATGAAATGTATTAATATATCTTAAATTATTTGAAATTTATATCCATGTTATATAATTTTTTAAATGAGATTTTCATATATTATTTTTTTGGAAAGTAAATTAAGGATATTAGTGTAATTTTTTTCAATTAGAAACATAATGATTATTTATCACACCATTTATTTGTGATAAATCATCAAGGTTTAAAGTTTAAATTAGGTAACTATGGATGAACTTTATGAGTTAATACGGGCCCTCAAAAAGAAAGTAAACATGTAATTGCTTGTGATTATTAATATAATCATATACTTATCATAGCAAGTAAACGCAACCTAAACATATTTGCGTTGTTCAACATCCAATATGGTGGATAGTAGCAGAGAATGGGGTGAGCACTCAGAAAAATCAAATTGGTTCCCATTTAACATAAAAACTCGATCTTATTGTCTCTCATCCATAGCAATGAACTCCAAAATTTGAGTTTATGTAATCCGAAATCGAAATATGTCGTGATAAGATATTTTTTTTTGAGATAGATAAGATTTTTTGAACCATCTCAAAATACTTTCATAAAATGCATATTTGATCGATGAAGACATGATATAATATCCACCAGAATTTTGATAATTCTATTGCATATTTGAAGAACCCTTGGCTCCGTTTGGTAGGAGGATGAGATAACTAAATGATTAATAAATTGATTGATAAGTGGTTGATAAAAGAAGATTATATTTGCATTTGATAGTTAATATTATGTTTGGTGTGTGATATATTAGTGGGATTGATTAATATATATTTTATGTCATGACCAAAATACCCTTACTTCCCTCAATTCTCTCATCCACCCCTTCATGAATAAGTTGTGATTTTATTATTTATTATTATATTGAAGGGGTACTATGGTAAATGATGATGTGTAATCCATATGGACAAAATTAATCCATGACAAAAGTGTTAGATTCATTGTCCAACTACCACAGTATATTTCTATCAATCCATATGTTTATCTAAACTCAAAAATTGAGACAAACATGTGCTTGCAAATCAATCATTGAGTTATCAAGCCTACCAAACGAGCCCTTATTTTATAAAAGAAATATTTATTCAAGATTATTATCGATTCCACAAATAATTTTAAAGCCAAAACCATTTTCACAAAAGTCGCTTAATACGATGCAAAAAACCTCATAAAGTCGCATTTACAGTCGAATTCTTTAGCCTGCAGAGAATCTCAAGTAAAACCTCGTGAGAAGAAAGAAAAGCTCGGAAGGGACTGCCATGGCCGCTCGCCGTGCCTCCTCCAGGCTCCTGCCATATCTTTTAGGGTCTCCTATAGGTCCCATTTCTGTATGTGAATTTCGCGATGGTTGTTATTTTTCGCGTGCGTATAACTCAGAAGAGTTTTATTTTACAGTGATTCCAGCTTCTCCAGCTTACTTTTCGACTCAGATTGTTGGTGAATCCCCGGTTCTAGTAATATCTATCTCTTTATATATGTGTGTGTGGTAAAAATTGTCATTTTGTTGTTCGAAGTGATGCTTGATTTTTCTTTTACATTTTTTGGTTTTGTAAATGTGTGAAGGTGAGGGATTTTATCCACGCGGCGCTTTATGACCCGAAACATGGGTATTTTTCACAAAGATCAGGATCAGTTGGAGTGCTTGATAGAAGCATCAAGTTCAATGAGCTTCAAGGTAATGAGTATCTTCCATAATTGAACAGCTCAGCATGTTTATCTTATAAACTGCATTACGAGTTAATTGGGTTTTCTGTGGTTTGATTAGTGTTTCTATCGTGCTTTGTTGAGATACTTCTTCTAAGAGGGATTTTGGATAGGAATTAGAACACATGGTTGCAGTGTGTGTGTCTTTTTTGGAATCATTAAACCTGCATTGATTAGAACAAATCGATTGACGATGAAATGGAGGAGTTTCGACTAAAAGTTTGTGCAAGAAAATTTATAAGGTCCAGAGTTATGCAAGTGTTTGTTTTCTATGGAATGATAAGGAGTTGGTCATCCTGTCTTATCGGATTAAGATATGGACCGTGACTAATTTAATTCAAGACCATGCAGTTTATAGGAATCTTAAACTTCTTATTTTCTGACGTTACTTATAGGGTCTCTCTGCTGTTTACAGGAGGTGCATATTATATGTATAAGAAGATTCTGAATTATTCAACTCATAATTTCAATTATGTTGTCCCTAACATAAGGATTACCTGTTAACGCAATAAGAAGGGTATCCACCGGTATCTTTTACTGTACATCGGAAATTTGGAATAGATCTATGGACCCTTGTCAAATTTGAATTGGCAGAAGTAGGACTGATCTGTCTGTATCAAGACGTCTTTTGGTTCTGTTTTCTTGCTGGCATCCCCAAGATGATTTCAATAGTTTATATGCTCTTAAAATTTTTTATGTGATGTGTGATTACAAAGTCCATAAAAGATATTGGTAAAACTGAACTTTTTAGGTTCATTTACTTTCAGTCAAGTACTGAGACCGACTTAAAAATTATGGCCTATTGGAAACTGTTTACTTAATTATTAAGCTGAGGACCTTTCTCCGCATTGACAATCTCAATGGTTCTGCTTCACCTAATATTTTCTCTTATTTTCTGTTGGTTTTAAGAATCTTTTCAGTATGATTTTTGGTCATGGCGGTCTCTAATGTGACTTTATATGGTGGAAAAAAAGTGATCGTTTATTAACATGAATTGTGATTACTACAAGGAGCCCATGAGTGATTACATAAATTTGTTTAAAAAAAAATATAACAATACAATGCCATACAGCTGCCCTTGGCTGGAAATGTGGTTGTGTAAGAAGTTTTGCCAATTTTTTTCCAGGCAGGAAAGCTTATGTGAAACACTTGGATAAAATCTACAAGCAGAGTGATATATCATGGTTTACTCCTGTTGAACTTTTTAAGGTATGTGACTGAAAGCTGGAATGTAACTTTCAGTCATTCAATTCACTTGTTCAATTGCGCTGTTGTCTTATGTGGAAAGGAGCCACGTGAAAGTTGATGGTTTTTGATGTTTGATGCGCAGCGCAAATATGTGAAAAATAAGATTAAACGACTTTTAAAATTTTTCACTGACAAAACAATTTTGTATAGATCGAACAAAGGATCTAGTTTAATTATAAAACTTCACAAGTCTCTTATAATTAAACATGCAAAATACTATAATAAATTTAATGATTAAGATTCTATTATATGGAATAGGAATCGTTACCAAAAGTTCTCTGGATGATTCACCACTTGTATGTGATCGGCTCTTCTGGAATTCCTTCAGCTCCACGGTTTTTCTCACCAATCTTCAAATCAACCAACGGACAATAGTGTGGGCTAACTCTTTCAATTTTTTTCACAAAATTATTAACTAGAATTTTTCACAAAAATTCTAATCTGACAAGAGAGAATGAGACGTGCATATGTGTGTTTCTAGAAAATTTTGATCGATACTTCTAAAAGTTAGAAAACTATTTTTATAGATTAAAATTGAACCGATCAAATCTTATCAATTTTTAATTATCAAAACAAAAACAAAATCCCAACTAATTTGAGATTTACACAACTTTTGAATTTCAAATTTGCAACCAATTTTCAAAACCAAAAAATATGGTTCTCGAAAATCTAGCAAAAAATAATTTAAAATTTTTGAATTTTAAATAATGGTAAAATATCTAATATTTGATGTCTATTATTTAAAAATCAAAACTCGTTTGAATTTCTATAGAATCAGATAATCATATCCAATTCTAAAACTGAAATCATTTGACATTCAAATAATTATCAAACATCTCATAATTATCTAAAATAATTACTCTATCTATTTATCCAAAAACAAATTATATTTTTAATCAAATTACAAATATAAAATATAATATTCTCTTTATTAAATAATAAACAATTTTATTATTTAATCAATTTGTGTGAATTAATAATTAATCATATTAATTATTTAAGAGTATCCATTGTGATTGCATGAAGATGGTTTGGGGACCATGGACCCATAATCTCAAGCTCCAATAAATTTAGATAAAATTAATTAAAGCTCTTTAATTAATTATCTAATTTATTAGTTACAAGGTTACTCCACTAAAAACCCGAAACTGCACTCTTGAGAAATATGGAACATGCTTACCCAAATATTTGAATAGTCCATCGATATAATCATTACATGTTAATCAATCCTCCGTTCATGGTTCACAATTAGAGCTGGGTGAAATTACCGTTTTACCCCTCTGTTTGTATCTAAAACCTTAAGTACCATTGATCCACTAGTGAACAGTTAATTCATAATCTAATTATGAATTAGAGCGCTCAAACTGTTCAGTGCTAGAACCAATACTCAAGGGAACCATTTTAACATCCTTTCAGAAGTTACGGATTCCATGTCTGTAAATCATATTCCCAGCTGAATGAATGTAAGTATTAAATCTATTACTAAAATAGATTTTAACGAACAAATCAAGAAACACATTAACACAAACAAGGAGTCTATGATTACTCAGGATTGAGATTGATCTACATAAGATCATCTTAATGATGTTGATTAAAGTCTTTATAACGGTACTTAAATAAAGACTATAAAATCATATCCGGTCCTTGTCCTATATAATCAAATAATATAAAATGCCTCTACTTAGTGTCCCCACACTGAAAGTTTGGATAAAACTTTCATATTCAAAATATCAGTAGACCGCATTAATGATTACCAATTAAAGATCCATACTTTAATCAATCATGGACATTTTAAATATATTATCTATGATTTTAATCCTCATGTATATAACAATTTTATATACTAAAATCACATCAACTATAATATATTATGGATTTTATATAGATATCCATTTTTAAGCAAAACGGCATAAAACAATCAAACAATAGAATAAATAATTCTTTTATTTAAAATTAACAATTAATAACAAATATCTGTTTTATGGGCACATTTCCAACAAAAGTAGCTCTGGCCTCAGTGAAAATTTAGTTGGGTACAAACCTGAACCCTTCAATCGAAAAGTCTGGTTGTGATAGTTTTGAAAAACCTTCTCACGTCCTGGTCGTATGCTAAACAATTTATATTTGTTTTGAGCTGTCTTCTTATGAATTGCATTTTTCTGTAATATCTGAAGAGGTCCAGAAACTTAATCTGTGATAAACAACTACCTCTGTCAGATGCATGATCATTTGATGAATTACATGTCCAAAGATAACCTTGGACATAATTGACTGGATTATTGGGACCAGCTATTAGTGTGACATTCAATTAATTCTGAAAAATATGGCTAGAGCGTGACTTGAAAGTTTCACATTCCCTTTGTAGCATTCCCTGTTAAAAACTTATGACATCCCTCTGTCTTTATGCATTTTGTTTCTCATGCTTCCACTTGAAAGTAATGTTCTAATTCTTCTTGTTTGAAGCCATGGTATGCTCGTGGGATAGCTGAAGCAATATTGAGAACTGCCAACCTCTCTGTACCTTTGAAAGTAAGTTTGAGTTGTTTATTTGCCACAGCAGATTGCCACGATAAGTATGTGTAGCTTTGTCATTCTGCTGTTTATATATAATTACTTGATCTTATTCTCATCTCATTTAATTCGCAACTGACACTTTAGTTTAGCCAAAAAGTCTTCAATTGAACATGATGATTTTAAAGACTTTGTAGAAACTCCTTGGAATTTCTTACATATGAAGTGATGATGCTGCATATTTGCATGTGAGAACCATAAAATAAATTCTGTTTGTTTCACTCGTTATCTTATACTTCTGTGATTATATAAACTGTGGATGGCATTTCCACTAGGAATTCATGACATGACTATATCTAGTGGTTAGTGTGCCTATTTTCTCAGATTGTTAGGTTCATAGCTTTGCTATTATTGAATTCAACTTGGAATTCATGGGATCTTGGCTAGTATTCTTAGAAATTGGAATGAATCCGAGCTAGATAACTGCTATGAAAAATCCCACCATTTGATGACCTGCTACCAAGTGGATAACATATAGGTCAATTACATACTTATCTGCAGCAGAAAGTGGGTTGCATCTCTAGTTAATGTGATCTTGGCGAACACATTAGTGCATTCAGCAATGGAGAAGCCAAAGTTATGATCAAATGTTTCTTATTTTAATTTGTTGTTACTGGTGAGTGTTCAAAGCCTGGCCATGTTTATTGCAAAATCATGATAATATGCTAGTTTTGATAAAAAAGAAACAAAAGATAAGCAGTAAAAGCAGTGGCATGTATGGTGAAGACAGTTCGCTTCTGGAATGCATTGGTTGTGTTTCTGGCTGCCTGTCAATAACAAAAATAAGCAACTGGCATTTGCTTTCCATGCATCATGATGCTTTTTCATCGTGTCCCAAAAGTAAATTCTCCTTGTGGTTTGTTGTTACCACTGTCCCCCTTTTGAAAGCCTCATCCTCCAGGTTTCAGCATTCTCTAGAATTAATCATCACGATATTAGCCATACGTAGGCTAACTGGAATTAGAGGTCTGGGTCACAGTATTCCCAAAGTGACATGTTTCATTTCAATGTATTTATGTTGCATAGTTCTAAATGCATGTTTGAACATCTGAACATATGATAATAGCCTCTTACATAATAGATCACATTCTCACTTTTTTTTTTATAAAAAAATAAAATAAAATTGGAACAATCAGTGTATGGCAGCAATTTATACGTGTTATGTTTTCACACCATTCCTCTCCAAAACATCAATTTGTTTCTTTTGTTATTTTATTTTTCAGATTTATGAAATTGGAGGTGGTTCAGGAACTTGTGCGAAGGGTGTAATGGATTACATGAAGCTGAATGCTCCGACAAGAGTATATGACAACATGGCTTACATGTGTGTAATGTACTCGAGCAAATCCATTTTACATGTGCTGTATGGAATACTTTATTTCCTGAGTTTTATTTAACCACATTATGAACTATTTCTTCCCAAAATAGCTGGAATAAATCTTTGCCATTTTGAATGAATTTCCAGGTGCTTTTTATTTTGAAATGAGTCACCTTCTCTCAACTTCGCTGGTTTAGGATTTCTAATGAGTTAATCTTGCATTTCTTTGCATGTCACTTTCCGTGTCTAGTCATAAAAAATTGACTACAATCTTTTGATTTGTCATAGCTCAGTAGAAATCAGTTCTTCACTTGCAAAGAAACAACTAGAAACTGTTGGAGAAGTAGGTAGTCACTTGACAAAGTTCAAGGTAGAATGTCGTGATGCTGCTGACTCCATTGCATGGGGTACGTTGGCGTTATTTCTCAGGCTTTTTCCTGTTCGTTAAATCCTTTACATACTTGATCACCTTCATGTTTCATAACAAGGGAAAAAATCTTCATGCTCATAAAGGAGTACAAGTATTTTCAGGATGAATGCTTTAACTGTATACATGTTCTTGAAACAGGGAATGAGCAACAACCTTGCTGGGTTATAATGTTAGAGGTATATTCTTTACTGATTTAAGATCCTTGTTTTCAACTTTAGTATTTAGAATTTAAGTCTCTCCATATTGGAAAATTTTTGGTAGATCAATGTGGGTAGTCCATCTTTGCATGTTTGACATGAAAAATCCATTTGAAGGCAAACCTATTATGCACATCAGTCTTAACATAGATCATTAATGTGCACTAACAGCTAAACAATTGCTTTTTTTTTATGTATAGGTGCTTGATAATCTTCCTCACGATCTTATTTACTCTGAGAATCAAGTCTCAACTTGGATGGAAGTATGGGTTGGAAAGCAACATGGCAAGTATGCTGTTTGGACATTCTATTGTGATGTATCTATATTTTTTCTTAAATTTCATTGTGTTTGCATGATTTCTTGTTGTTTTCCTTCAATTAGATGTGGGTTTTGGGTTGGTCTGACATGGAGGTTTTGCCAAAGGTGGTTTATGTTCATGTCAAGTTTCAGCTCAACTAGCTTATGATAATTGATAATCAGGCACCTATACTTTGAGATTTTCATTGGTTGGCTATCTTGCATTCAATGATCAGCTCATCCTTTCTTTGGATCTCCGCAGAACTTTCAAGTCGCTAAGTTGTGAAGTGTGCATGATTGTGAAGTCATTAAGTTGTGAAGTGTGCATGACATATTTGTTTGTGTACTCAACAAAATAACATGAATAAAAGTACCAAATAATAATTCGCGTAGTATTACCATCATATACAATCTCATCTGCAATCTATTTGTGCATGTAAGAATCTACTGATTGTTACATCATGCTGTCATGGACTCAAACACTGCCATCCAGCCCATCATGCAAATGGGTCAAGCAGCAAAGCCCAATGACATAACTTACCAACTATTCAGTCATGGGAAATTAAAGAATAGACAGTAGATTCAAGAATAGAAAGTAGAGGGTCCTGCGAGATTTTACTACTATGATTTTATCTACTTTTCTTGTTAAACCTCATATGGCATAATTTCAGAATTCAATTATGCAGTAAGCCACGCCTTACCTAAATAAGTGTCTCTTCTTTTGTATTTAAATTGCTGATCGATCAATAAAGAGGATCATCTTGAATTCCAAATAATCCACTCTTGCACGAGATCGAGGGGTTCTCTCAAGGAACGAGCCTATATTCATTCAAAATAGGGAAGCAAGGGAAAAACTCACAAACCAATTAGTGATCTAAACGATCTACCACTCATGGCCCTATAACTAGATCCGCTTCCCAGGTTCATAACAAGTTGGCATCAGAGACAAGCGTTATGGGCGATTTCCAGACACTCTAGCAGCAAATTACGAACCTTGTCAATCTGTTCGAGGCCAATATTGAAGAACAAGATCGTCGCCAACAAAACCTGGACCAGCGACTGGATGAACTAGCTGCTCTCCAGATGTCCATGGGCCGCAGCGACAGCAAGAGAAATAATGGGTCGTCGGGGTCACAGTCCACGAGTCCCACACAACTAATGACAATGGAGGAACGCAGGCATTTGTTCCCGAATATTCCAAGATAAATTTCCCTCGATTTGATGGTTTATCTGATCCTCTCAGTTGGATTAGCCGTTGTGAGCACTTCTTTTGCCGTCAACATACATCGAAGGACGAACGAGTTGGCCTTGCATCTTTTCACCTCGAAGGAGACGCTCAACTTTGGTGTTTGAAACTAGAACGTGACCGCCCTAATCTCACATGGGAAGTCTTCAAAGAATACTGCCACCTTAGGTTTGGGCCCCAATTTGCTCAAACAAGCTGGGAGAATTATCCAATTTGCGCCAGACTGGATCTGTGGAAGAATACCAACGACGAATTGAACAATTATCTGCCCGGGCCTCTTCTCTCAGCAGCGAACAGGAGGTAGCCATCTTTATCAGCGGTCTGCAAGAGCACATTGCAATTGACGTAGAAATTCATCAGCCCAAGGATTTAACAACAGCAATGGGTCTGGCCCGATTGTATGATAGACGTCCAGTTGCCAAATGATCTGAAATCACGCCCACTACAAGACGACCCCACTCCACAGCCACCCGCCCATCATTCATCAAACAGTGAGCAGATTCGAGATGGAGGAGCGGCGCGCCAGAGGATTGTGTTTTAATTGTGACGAACTCTTCGTCCCAGGGCACCGATGCAAGAGATTATTCCGCCTCGAGGTGATTGAAGACGACACTGCCGATGATGAGGATAAACAAGTGGCAGCAGACACATTGGGCATTTCTATTAATGCGATTTCAGGAGTTCCAACGTTTCAGACCATGCGAGTAAATTGGCGTATCCAATCTTCAAATCTCCGTGTCCTTACTAACTCAGGCAGTACCCATTGGTTCCTTGATGCCACGTTAGTCGCACGATTGGGGCTGGAAATCACACGTAAAAGAAATCTATCAGTTAAGGTGGCTGATGACAAACAACTCCACCGTGCAGGTGTGTGTTTGGCAGTGCCCATTCAGCTAGAAGAACATTTATTTCGTGTAGCACGTAAAAGAAATCTATCAGTTAAGGTGGCTGATGACAAACAACTCCATCGTGCAGGTGTGTGTTTGGCAGTGCCCATTCAGCTAGAAGAACATTTATTTCGTGTAGATTTCTGTCCTGACTCTGGGAGAATTTGATGTTGTCTTGGGTGTTAATTGACTTCGAATCAAGCATTACATGGGATTTTGATAGGATGGCGATGAAGTTCTTCTGGCATGGAGAAAGAGTTACATGGCAAGGAGAATCAACCTTTACATCTACAACCAGAAATCTCTCAGCCAATCTCACAGAAGACTTCATTCCCAATTACAACATCTTTTAGGGGAATACAACAGCCTATTTGAGGAACCCCAAGGACTTCCCCCATCTCGGGGATTTAGCCAGAAAATTGTTCTCGAACAAAGGACATATCCAATTGCAGTCTGGCCTTATTGATATCCACACGCACAAAAGGATGAAATAGAGAAGCAATGTGCTGAAATGTTGGAAAAATGAATTATTCGGCCCAGTTCATCCTTTTTTTCTTCTCCCGTTCTGCTGGTTAAGAAATCTGACGGATCATGGCGCTTATGTGTCACTACAGAGCTTTGAATGCAAAAACAGTGAAGGACAAGTTCCCTATTCTTGTATAGAGGAATATTCTTGTATAGAGGAATTACTTGAGGAACTTCATGGCGCGGAGTACTTTACCAAGCTGGACCTACATTCCGGGTACCATCAGATTTTAATCGATGTTGCGAGTATCAAAATGACCGCATTCCGCACCCACCATGACCATTTTGAATTTTGGGTCATGCCGCTTGGGCTTACCCACACCCCCTCTACATTTAGGCACTCATGAACACATTTTTTAGCAAAATTTTGCGAAAATTTGTGTTGGTCTTCTTGACGACATCTGAGTTTACAGTGCAACATGGGAGGATCACCTGCATCACCTCCGTGCAGTGTTTGCCATTCTAAAGCAACAACACTTATTCTTGAAATATTCAAAGTTCTCTTTTGGTCAAAAACAATTATCTTACTTGGGACATGTGGTTTCCAAAGGAGGAGTAAGCGTGGATGAAGAAAAAATAGAAGCCATTATCCGATGGCCTTAGCCCATGACTGTTCGAGCACTCCGGGGCTTTCTTGGGTTAGCAGGTTATTATCGAAAGTTTGTACAAAATTATGGGATTATTGCTGCGCCATTAACCAATATGCTGAAAAAACATGGCTTTTCATGGTCGGAAGACAACCTTCATGCCTTCGAAACTCTGAAGAAGGCGCTGACGTCTAACCCTGTGCTTGCTCTTCCTGATTTTTTGTCACTTTTACAGTGGAATGTGACACATCAGAATCTGGGCTTGGGGCAGTTCTTCAACAAGAAGGCCGCCGACCCATTGCATTTTTCAGCAGTACACTTGCCCAACGCCACAGAAAACTACCAGCATATGAAAAAGAATTGATTGGGCTCACTAAGGTAGTGCGACATTGGCACTCCTACTTTTGGGAAAGCTCATTTATAGTCCGCACGGATCATTATAGCCAAAAAATCTTGCTGGAACAACGCATCTCGACATCGCCTCAACAACATTGGATAAGTAAATTAATGGGGTATGATTTTAAGGTGGAATATCGTGCGGGCAAATCAAATATACTAGCCGATGCATTCTCACGGCAACACGAAGATGAAGGTTGCTTGATGGCCATTTCAAAACCTCACTGGGATTTTTTGGCAGCCATCCGAGAGGCACATTTCACTAATTTTGATGTCGAGCGCATAATTCAGGAAATAAATGATGGTGAAGCTTTAGGACCATGGGATTTTCAAGATGGTGTTAAATCAAAGATTTATCTTCCACCACACTGAATTCTAACTAAAGGTGTCAAAATGGGCTAGGCCCGTCGGGTTGACCCGCCCGCCATACAAAATAGGGGGTTGGGTTGACATTTTTCAACTTGCCTAAGATGTGGGCCGGCTCGCCCTGCCCCGCCTAATAGTGGGTTGGGGTGGGTTGCGGATTGGCCAGCCAAAACCCGCCAAATTATACGTAGGCCCACTGGGTTACCCGCCCCGTCACCTAAAATAGGTGGGTTGGGTTGGTGTTTTCCCAACCCGCCTAAAAGGTAAGCCAGCCCACCCCGTACCGTACCGCCTAATGGTGGATTGCGACGGGTTGTGGGCTAGCCCGTCCCGCTAGCCCGTTTTGACATCTCTAGCTCTAACAGCACCCATCATTGCAATGATACATGAGGGCTGCCACGAGGGCTATTAGCGTACTCTTCATCGCTTGGGCCGTGACTTCTATTTGCCAGGCGACAATTTTCCTTCAACCTTTTTTCGAAAAATTCTCTCTCTTCGCGGAAACTCCCAACCGATCGTAATCGCACTTCTTACTTCCATTCTTCTCTTCCGACCACACTCCCATGGCCGGCGAGAGCTCCGGGGAAGGTTGAAGGCCTATGACCTTCTCTCTCTTCTCTCTCCTACTTTCCCTACCTTAACCCTAAATCTGCCGTTATATTCTCACGAAAAACCTATTTTCATGGCCGCACTTCAGCTGCCTCCTCTTCCGATTCCGATGGCCGGCGCTGGTGGAGGTTGAAGCTGACCCGATTTTCTCTTTCCTACTCTCCTTAGCCTAACCCTAGATTTGCCGCTTCTTTCTATTCTTAGCTTCTACGGATCCTGCCCTTTTGCACATTTCATTTTCTTTTCCCCTTCGATTAAACTCTTCGTCGGCCGGCACCGACTACCGGCGGGGACGACTGACGCCTATCTTTATCCTACATTATTGATTCCTGGCCTTTTCCTTTCCTTTTTTAGCCTTCTTACCAGCTTCTGTCCGCTACTTAGCTTGTGTAAGGTTGGGTGGTGGCCGATATGGTGATGAGAGAGGAACCCAGGCACTATAGGGCAAGATATTATGAACGACACTTTGCCAGGGTGGTTGAAGAGGTGAAAATTGAACAGAAACTGTTTTTAATTATGATGGGCTTGAGGGGAAGCTCAATTTGTCTGATAGAAAGAACGAGGAATGCAAGCTATATGCTGGAGTTAGATTTGGACACTGCTAAGTGGTTACGGTCGACAATTGGGGATTATATCAATAATCCCAAGGACCGTCCAGCGTTCAACAGAATTAGGGGTAAGGATGCGGTAATCTCTGTGCACAAATATGTCAATGGTAGAGGTAGCTTTCTGGAGGTGACTAAATATGCACAAAGGGGGTTCAAGCAGCGCATTGTTGTACCAAGCCGATATGCAGGGTGGGGGTGGAAATGCTTGGCCTACCACTTGTTCAGATTTGTCCGGAATAGGAGTGTTAATGAAGCCCATCCAAGAGAAAATAGGAATCGGTTTGGGGAGTTTGCGCATAATGGTAAAGACATATCGAAGAACATTGACACTGTTTCGAGGATCATTGACGCCAAGGCTAACATCCGTCCCTGTCTAGTTAAAGATTGGAAGGAAGCTATTATTATCACTAAGGCAAGGGTTAATATCTCGTGGGAGTTGGTGCGTACTGTTTTGGGTAAGGCTGTTAAGAGGCAGATTGAGATTTTCCCGTTTCAAGCAAATAAAGCAGTGTGGTGGCCTATTAACGAGGAGGAGGCAGCCTATTATTTGACAATGAAGAAGTGCTTCTTCGAGAGTAGGGTTACCGTGTCTTTTGAGGCTTGGAGGCAAGAGATCAATAGGGAAGAGGAGGTGTTTGAATGTTGTAGCAGCTGGGTGAGAATTTCTGGAATCCCATGGGACTTATGGACGACGGATCTCTTTAAAATAGTGGGAGAGCAGTGTGGAGGTTTGTTGGATATTAGCGAGGATACTCTTCTGCTTAAAGACCTGTCTGCTGCCAAAATCAAAGTTGTAGGTCTTGTCGGTGGCTTCATTAATAGCTTCATGCAGATTCAGACAATTCGTGGCCCCTTGGTTGTCCGTACTGCCGTAGATTCGGTCAATATAACAGCATACGATGTATACGAGAAACGGTCTTATGCCCAGGTAGTGATTGAAGGGAAGAAGGTGATGGCTGGTTGGGGTGGTATGAAGAAGCCCGCGGCTGTTGGGAGTGGGAATGGGCTTGTATCCGAAGTGGCTCATTGCGTGAGGCAAGAAGATAAAATTGATCCAAAGGCGAGGGATGTGGGGAAGACTTATGGCCATACTCGTATCGTTGATGGTGTGGAAGTATTTGTCAATACGGGACAGGGTATCATCAAAAATCAAGACGAGGAGAGTTGCAATGGTAATAGATCTTGCGGTTCGGAACCTTTGTTCGGAGGTCGACAGGTTAAGATTCTCAAAAGGATTTGTCCTAAAGGGGTTGGGGAATTCAAAAGAGGATTTATCCAATCTTCGGCGGAGATAGAGGGGGCCGTGGCAGAAACCTCTAGTCAAGGGGAGAAGAGCAGGTTAGAAGGAAAGAATTTGGAGTTCGTGTACAGCCGTAGGAAATCAAACAAACAAGCTGATCTTCTTAGGGAGCAAGTGGTAAGGGTGGATGCACAGCTTTTCGAGATGGAATACTATGGAATGTGGGAGGATCAGGCCTTAAAGGACTTGACAGGGATGGCCTCGGAGCAGGATTATGAGTCTACGGAACCGGAGTGTCCGATTTCAGAAAGCTCGGATGTTTCAGCACCGTCTTCTATGGGGTTAGAGGACATTGGGGGCCTTTTCGCGTCTTCTCCGAGCGAGGTACAATTCTCTTCTAAAATTCCTCCTTTTGATCAATCTTCTACTTCCTTTTCCATCGTTCCAGTGTCGATATTGTCTGAGGGCGGGTCAGAGGGGGGGGGGGGAGTAGGGGAGGTGAGACAGCCACTGTTTGGGGAAAAGCCAGGTTTGTCAAAGAATGTTGTCCATGGTTCTGAGCATGTAAGATGTAATTTGGGGGCTGGACAGGAACTGGTACCGCGAGTGGTGGATTTGGAGAGTGGTGAGGCTTGTCTTTTGGAAATATGAGTCCGGAAGGTGGCTCTCCTGGTTGAGGGTTTTAAAGTTAGTTAATTAATGAAAATTTGCTCCTGGAATATTATAGGTGGAGGATCGAGCAATCGAAGAGGTCTTATTCGAGCTATTTTAAGGAAAGAAAGATCAGATTTGGTGGTACTCCAGGAAATCAAAAGAGTGGTGGTGGATAGAAGATTTATTGCCAGCATGTGGAAATCAAGGTTTGTGGAGTGGGTCACTTTACCGGCTATTGGTCGATCAGGAGGTATTGTGGTAATGTGGGATCCAAGAGTAGTCTCGGTCAAGGACAATCTGATTGGGGAATTCTCGGTTTCGGTTTGTATTGAGAAAGATAGTGACATCAAATGGTGGTTTACTGCGGTGTATGAGCCTTGTAATCCAAGATTGAGACAGAATTTTTGGGATGAATTGGCTGGTTTGAGAGTTTTATGTGGGGAGAAATGGTGTCTAGGAGGGGATTTCAATGTAGTGAGATCTTTAAGTGAAAAGTTGAATAGCACATCTATAACAACGAACATGAACTGTTTTGACTCTCTGATACAGGAATTGGAGCTGGTTGACCCGCCTTTGTTGAATGCGAAATTCACCTGGTCTAATTTGAGGGCGGATCCTATTTGCTACAGAGTAGACAAATTCTTATTTTTGGGAGGGTGGACGGAGGTCTATCCCTTTTATAGACGGACTGTTCTTCCACGAATGACTTCGGACCATTTTCCAGTTATTCTTGACACGGAGAAAATCAAGTGGGGACCATCTCCCTTTCGATTTGAGAATGTGTGGCTTAAAGACACAAGCTTCAAATCCTCTGTCGTCTCATGGTGGAACAATGCAGAATTTCAAGGTTGGGAAGGGTATAAATTTATGCGGAAACTTAAAGCCATAAAATGCGACATTAGAAGGTGGAACGTAGAGAGTTTCGGGCTGGTGGAAGTCAAATGTGCTAAATTGAGGGAAAAAATCAAAAGACTAGACGAGATGGAAAGTGAGGGATTAGGATCAGAGGAGGTGGCCTTCGACAGGAAGGAAGCCAAATGTGCCCTGGAAGAATTGGTGTGTCGAAGGAATCAGATTGACAATCAAAAAACAAATGTGAAGTGGTTGAGAGAAGGGGACCACAATACTAAGTTTTTTCATTCTCTTTTGAATCAGCGGAAGAGTAAGGCTACAATCAAGAAGGTGGAAAGAGATGATGGGTCAGTTACTAATGATGAAGACCAAATAGAAACAATCATAGTGAAGTTTTTCAAAGACTTGTACAGCAAATCGGAGGTGATGGGGTGGGGTGTTGAGGGAGTGGAATGGTGCCCTATTGATGAGGAGATGGCTTTAGAGATGAAGAAACCGTTCTCTGAGGAGGAGGTCAAGAAAGCAGTGTTTGATTGTGACGGTTGCAAGGCTCCGGGACCGGATGGATTTACAATGGCATTTTATTAGGGGTGTTGGATATTGTCAAAGGAGACTTGTTGATGGTGTTTAATGAATTTACCAGTCTGTACAAGATAATAGCCAAGGTTCTTTCTGCTAGGCTAAAGAAATGTCTGTCTTACACAATAGCAGAGTCTCAGAATGCTTTCATAGACGGGCGACAAATTCTTGATTGTTGCCTTATAGCGAACGAGATTGTAGAGGAGGGGAGGGGGAAGAAACAGAAGGGTTTGGTCTTCAAGGTTGATTTCGAAAAAGCTTACGACAATGTGGATTGGAACTTTCTGGATTTTGTCCTAATGAAGAAGGGGTTTGGAAATAGATGGAGAAAATGGATCAAAGATTGTGTCTCGAGTGTCTCTTTTTCGGTTATGATCAATGGGAGGCCTAGGGGCAAATTTCGAAGGGCTCAGGCAAGGGGATCCGTTATCACCGTTCCTGTTTAATTTGGTGGTTGATGTGTTGGGGAGACTGATTGATAAGGCTAAATCTAGGGATCTCATACGGGGATTGGAGGTGGGCAGAGAGAAGGTAGAAATATCTCATATTCAATTCGCGGACGACACTCTGTTTTTTGTAAAAGAAGAGGGTCATCTTCGGTTTCTGGTAGAAGTGATCAGAGCTTTTTGCGACATGTCAGGTTTAAGAATTAATTTGGAGAAGAGTGCCGCCCTGTTAGGCATCAATTGTGAAGAGGAAGTAGTGGAAGAGTTATCACGACAGATTGGGTGCAGCAGGGAGAATTGGCCCAGCAAATATTTGGGGTTCCGCTGGGAGGGAATCCATTAAAAACTTCATTTTGGGAACCAGTTTTAACTAAGCTATCCAAGAAGTTGGCTAGTTGGAAGAAGGCGTTTTTGTCAAAAGGGGGGCGGTTAACCTTGATCGGTGCAGTTCTGAATGCGATGCCGATATATTTCAAGTCTTTATTCCGAGTACCCAAGGGCATAGCGAAGGCGATGGAGAAGATAATGAGGAATTTTCTGTGGAATGGGGCTGATGGCGACCGACATTGTCACTTGGTTGCTTGGGAGCAGGTATGCAAGCCCAAAGAGAGAGCGGGGCTGGGCATTGGGAATATTTGTTTGAGGAATAGGGCTTTGTTGGGAGAATGGTGGTGGAGGTTTTTGGTTGAGGATGAACCGGTGTGGAAAAAAGTCATTTTGAGTAAATACGGGCTACAAGAGAACGGATGGGATGCGGGGTTAGCAAAGAATGCCACTTTCAGATGTCCATGGAAATTTATTTCTCGATCTTATTTGGCTTTTCACCAATTAGTGATGACAGTGGTTAAAGGGGGGACAAATGTCAGGTTTTGGGAAGATAGGTGGTGGGGGGATTCTTCTTTTCGAGATTTGTTCCCATCTTTATATCAGATTTCGTCGGTTCATAATCAACCTATCTCCTTTTTTGCATCCTTGGAATTTAATTCAGCCTCTCTTTCATGGGATTTGCATCTTAGAAGGGTGTTGAGGGATGATGAGTTAGATGAGCTAAATGCTTTGGTAGGTGTTTTAGATAGGGTGAGATTGGTTGAAGGGGTGGACGACATAAAAGTGTGGGACGGGGATTCCTCAAGTGTCTTTTCAGTCAAGTCTTTCTTCGAGTCCTTCTTTCCTAGTAGTGTCTTCCCAGCTTTTTCATTATTCAATGCTATTTGGAAGGCTCCGGTTCCAACTAAGGTTCAAGTTTTCTCTTGGACCGCAGTGTTGGGCAAGGTGCCGACCTTGGATATGATGCAAGAAAGGTGGCCTAGTTGTGCTCTATGCCCCAATTGGTGTGTGCTGTGTCGAAAAGAGAGGGAAACGCAAGATCACATGTTAATTCATTGTACTTTTGCTAGTGGGCTTTGGGCGCGGGCCTTGACAGAGATGAGGTTGGTTTGGGCGGCTCCGAGATCAACGCAAGACTTATTTGCTATTGATCTCGGACATCCTTTGGGCGAGAAAGGGTTAATATTTTGGAGGGTGATCGTTCACGGCGCCTGTTGGTTAGTGTGGCTGGAGAGAAATAGAAGAATTTTTGAAGAAATTGAAGAATCGATCGACGAATGCTGGGAAAGGATCAAAATTCAAGTTTCAACGTGGATAGGATCTCTTGTACTTTTTCAGAATGTTTCCATCTCGGATTTATTACGGCGTTTGCATTTTGTTGATAGGGATAGGTTCTTGAAAGATAGGATCATGATAGCCTTCTAGGCGATGGCGGATCACTTATCCTCTTTCTGTACATAATCTTTTTATATTAATTTATATAATAGGTTTCTTATAAAAAAAAAAAAACTTCTATTTGCCAGGCATGAAACGACAAGTTCAAGAACTGGTCTCTAATTGCTCCACCTGTCAGCGCAACAAAACTGAGACTTTGAAACCAGCGGGACTCCTCCAACCTTTGCCAATTCCTCACCACATTTGGACGGAACGTTCACAAGGGAAAAATGTTCTTATGGTGGTGGTTGATCGTTTTTCAAAATATGGTCACTTTCTTGGGCTCACCCATCCATATACAGCATTTTCGGTGGCTAAACTCTTCTTTGACAACATATTTAAACTCCACGGGCTACCTGAAACAATCGTCAGCGATAGTGCTTCAAGGCCACACCTTTCGAAATGGTTTATGGTCGCAAACCTCCTAGCCTGTCTTCCTGCATACCAAACCAAGCTCGCATTGCATCTGCTGATCATGCGCTACATCAACGTGACCAGATCGTACACCAGCTCCGTGATCGTCTTTTACAAGCACGCAAAGTCATGAAACAGAATTATGATGCAAAACTTCGAGACATCGCCTTTGAAATAAGGGATTTGGTTCTCCTTAAACTTCCAGCATACAGACAACAGAGTATTGCATCCCGCAACAGTAACAAGCTTTCTCCTCGCTACTTTGGTCCATTTCAACTTTCAAGTACTGGCAAAGGTGGGACAGGTAGCTTACAAACTTTAGCTACCTGCAGATTCCAAAATACACTCTGTTTTCCATGTCTCGACTTTAAAAAAGTTCAAAGGCCGGTCCTTCTCCAATCCAGTCTTGCCTCCAACTTCCTCAAATGAGTCTCAGCTCTCACCACTGGCCATCTTGGACAAACGTATGCGGCAAGGCAGGTCTGAAATTTTAGTACATTGTGAGGGTCTCTCCTCAGCTGAAGCTTCCTGGGAAGACAGAGATGTTCACTGTTCGATTTCCTTCTTTCGTGCTTCAGGACAACCACGATCTCCGAGGGGGGGCAGATGTCATGGACTCAAACACTGCCATCCAGCCCATCATGCAAATGGGTCAAGCAGCAAAGCCCAATAACATAAACCAACGATTCAGTCATGTGAAATTCAAAAATAGACCGTAGATTCAAGAATAGACAGTAGAGGATCCTGCGAGATTTTACTACTATGATTTTATGTACTTTCCTTGTTAAGCCTTATATGGCATAATTTCAGAATTCAATTATGCAGTAAGCCACACCTTACCTAAATAAGTGGCTCTTCTTTTGTATTTAAATTGCTGATCGATCAATAAAGAGGATCATCTTGAATTCCAAATAATCCACTCTTGCACGAGATCGAGGGGTTCTCAAGGAACGAGCCCCTATATTCATTCATAATAGGGAAGCAAGGCAGAAAAACTTACAAACCAATCACTGATCTAAACGATCTACCACTCCATCGCCATATAACTAGATCCGCTTCCCAGGTTCATAACACATGCATCCAGGAAAAATGATTTTTTGCCTTTGCTTTCTTGTTGATGAACTAACAAGTGCACCCTTTGATTCTCATAGGTTGTGTAAGGATTTTTTTTATTTTTTTGAAGAGTGACCGATTTAGTTCTATGTTAACTTAGTATCCATCAGAAAACTTCTTTGATGTCACAGAACAAGAGGAATAAAGTTGTGATACAAACTAAGCATGTAATTTTATGATCATGCAGACAAAACGAGCATGTGCTTTAACTTCTATCATGATCAGCATGAGGGGCTACCAAGTAAGGAAATCATTTTGGGTTATAACTTATAAGAATGATTCTTTTTCTTTTAAGTACGAAATCATGATCGTGAAAGATTATTCTGTAAATAGAAATCTGTACCATGACTGTATCTTTGGGCATGGCCAATCCTGCAAAATCAACTAAGTTTCTATGGAGTGCCACTCCTGATATGAATTTACTTTATTTGTGCTTTCTAGGAGAAGCTGTCTCTTGATTCAGATCTCAAATTTTATTTTACTCTGCTGCTCCAACCTTTTAACATTCTGATTCTCCAGTTACAATGTCTAATATTGAAATTAAGGATTGTTTTTATTCATTATGTTGTTAATATAATTTTTCTGATTCATTGAAGCTGTGTATAATTATGTTTGCCGTGTTCATTTATAGATCAGAACTCTGCGAATTGTACAAGCCACTAGAAGATCCACTTATAACAAGTTGCATGGAGGTCATGGGTTTGCCAGAGGATGGCATTACTCGTGGAACCTTGCCAGTTCTATCTGCCAAAAGTCTTTGGTCTAAAATTTTTCCAAAGCCTCGGAGATGCTGGTTACCGACCGGTTGTTTGGTAAGAAAATATTCACAACGAGTAACTAATTTTTTTTGTCAATGGGTAACTATTTTATGATTATTAATTTAACTGAATCTGTTGATGCAATGAGAAATTAAATTAATGTACAGAAACTTCTCAAAGTTTTGCATGGTGCTTTGCCAATGATGTCTCTAATCACAGCCGATTTCAGTTTCCTTCCAGATGTGAGAATACCTGGTGAACGTGCTCCACTAGTTGCTAGCAAGGTACTCCGAAGTGTGTCACTATATGACACATTTTTTGTTCAACTTAGGTGATAGAAATGCTCTTTTACTGTCCGCATGAAGTGTGTCCTTGCTTGAGAGGATCCCAAACTCAAACCTTGATGTTTTTTCGTCTTGTTTGTGAACTAGCACAGAAGACGTGCGATGCATGTCAACATTAGATACAACATAAATTAAAAACTTAGAATTAAAAGTCCAATAAATACCAGTTAACTTAAATATGATACAAATTAAAAATCTTAGTTAGAAGTACCATCTCGATTTTTATGTTATATTATTTTGTTTAAATTTTTTTCTTGAAAGTATGCAATTGGTAAGTTATAAAAAACAATCTTGGTGTTACAGGATTAGTATTTAAATACCAGTGACAGCCCCGCCTTTGTTTAAGGTGGTCTCTGTAGGCCGTCCGAGGCCATCCGACGAGCGAGGAGGGCGAGGCGGTGAATGATTTTAAAACCTCAGTCAGCTATCAAAGTTAAATAATTTTAAAAACCAGTCAAAGTCAATAAATTAAAAAAATCCTAGATATAATAAAAACATCTCTATCTCTTTCGTCTTTACTTTTGGATTCAAGTGTCCTCCACCATCAGCCACCACCTGCCTCAAACTGCCTCCATCCTCCCGGTTCCGCTGCAGCCATCAGCCACAACCTTAATTATCTTGTTAGTTTGCATTTATATATTTATTTGCACTTTGTTTAGATTGCATTATATAGTATGAAGCTTCTTTATTCATAAACATTATTTAATTACATATATTACATAAAGATTATGAATATTTGTAATTACATTGTATGATTATATATAATTATCAATAAAAAATTGCTAAAAAAATTCAACCGCCAAGGCGGTACCGCCATTTACAACATTGTTAAATTCTATCAAATGTGTCTTTTTTAGAGCTGGACTAAGTCATATGATCTCAGGCCCTTTTGGAAATAGACCCAAAAGACGGTTTAAAGTGTGATACATTCATTGCTTTATGTCTGAATCTTCCGTTTGTTTTTACGTATTGTTGGAAGGCTGCAATTAATTTAGGAATAATTATTTTAAATCTGTAAATTAGCTAGGATCTTTGTATTATAAGAAAGTAACTAATTAGGAAATATTCTTTACCTAAAATCAGTGATTGACATCCCTGATTTGTAGCATTACATATGCTCTGTAGATTGTAAATCTTATAAAAGGAAGATCAATTATAAAGAATTATTATTCCCTGCAAATTCTTTCTTTCAACGTGGTATCAGAGAAGGCAGGCTAAGAAATCACGTCTCCTTCCTAACACCATGTCAGATGTTTATAATGGGCTTAAATAATTTAGATGATGAAATTGTAATGGGCTCCAATGGGTTGGGCCTAGAGATTACTTAGGGAAGGCTGAAGGGTATATCGTGAGGAGTGGGGAAGAAGTTAAGCATTCAACATATTTTTCATTTGGAAACTGACTAGCTTAGCTAGGGAGCTACAGAGGCTTTACTCTGGGATTTTTCGTTATGATCCTCAACTCTCATATTTGAATATAAGAAACAAAACAAAGAAATGCATACAAATATGAATCCAAACATAAGAAAATCCCAGAGTAAAGCCTCTGTAGCTCCCTAGCTAAGCTAGTCAGTTTCCAAATGAAAAATATGCTGAATGCTTAACTTCTTCCCCACTCCTCACGATATACCCGTTCAGCCTTCCCTAAGTAATCCCTAGGCACTACCCATTGGAGCCCATTACAATTTCATCATCTAAATTATTTAAGCCCAATCTATTTAGTTTCCTAACAAAATCTACCAAGGAACCTTCAATCCCTATCAAAAATCCCATCACCTCATATCTCTCAAAAACTGGAGCACCTACCTCTGAATCTCACTATGTTCAAATCACTACAGTTCGCTTGAATAATGACAATTTTATGAGATGGTTTCAATCAGTTAGGTTGTACATCAGAGGGCGAGGAAAAATGGGTTACCTAACCGGGGAAAAGAAGGCACCTGCAGTAGTTGATCCGAGCTATGCTACATGAGATGCTGAGAATTCCATGGTGATGACATGGCTTGTGAACTCTATGGAAGAACACATTAGCTCTAATTACATGTGCTATCCAACGGCACAAGAGCTTTGGGAGAATGCAAATCTGATGTATTTTGATTTAGGGAATCAATCTCAGATCTTCGAGTTAAATCTTAAACTCGGAGAGATGCAACAAAGGGAGGATAATATTACAAAATACTTCAACTCCTTGAAGCGTATATGGCAAGATCTAGATCTCTTCAAGACCTACGAGTGGAAATCTGCTGAGGATGGACGCCATCATAAGAAAACTATGGAAGATAATCGCATCTTCAAGTTTCTTACTGGCCTCAACGTCGAATTTGATGAGGTCAGGGCTAGAATCATTGGAAGACAACCCCTGCCTCCAATTGGGAAAGTTTTCTCAAAGGTTAGAAGAGAAGAGAGTCGTAGGAATGTGATGTTGGGAAAAAAAAGCGCAAGAAACTGCCGCTAAAAGTTCAGCGCTGGCAACCATTGGTGGAGGCATCAATAAAACCACCATAAATCAGCGAAAATTTGATGAAAAGCCGCGTGTTGTGTGTGATTTCTGCAATAAATCTCGCCATACACGTGACAACTGTTGGAAGATTCATGGAAAACCTGCAATTGGAAAGGAAAAGCAGGTGACAAACAAGGGCGAGTATTCTCTACTGCTAATGAAATGGAGACCAGCCCCTTCACTAAGGAGCAGATGGAACATCTTCTTGCACTGCTAAAGACCAATTCACGATTTGGTATTCCTAGTGCTTTTGTGGTACACACTAGGTAATGCATTAAATGCTTTTATCTTGCCATTTCAAATCTTCTACTCCATGGATAATTGATTCTGGAGCATCCGACCATTTGACTAATTCCTCAAATATGTTTGAATCCTATTCACCGTGTCCTGGAAATTAAAAGGTTGGAATAGCTGATGGCATCTTATCTTCAATTGCAGGAAAGACTAGTACATACAAATTTCTAAAAGAATAAGATCTGAAACCTGTTCTCCATGTCTCTAGGCTTGTTTGTAATCTATTGTCCGTCAACAAACTATCTAAAGATTCTAATTATTGTGTTCTCTTTTATGAATCTCATTGTGTTATTCAGGATCGGAGCTCGGGGAAGACGATTGGCAATGTTAGGTAGATATTGGTCTCTACTACTTCAAGGATGATTTGCAAAGTAATAAAATGGCTCAATGACTTAGTAGTATTAGTTCTCTCTATGTTTGTGATCGAATAATGATTTGGCACTCTCCCGTCGCGATAACCTCGTCTCGCACATCCATTTCCTTCTTCCCTTCAGACTTCCGGCCATAAGACCGATCGATCTAAGCCTATATCTTTTCTTTTCGTCTTGACTTCTCTCTCTCTCTCTCTCTCTCCTTCCCTCCTTACCCCTTCTGAATCTCGAACTCCTTCCTCTCGTTTTCCTTCCTAGAATCTTTCTTCTACCCTTTTTTCCTAGCTTTACTCTGACTTTGAGCCGACGAGACTTGTCAAGTAGGATGCCGAGGCGGGTTGGGAGTGGGCAGTCCAGACCGGGGCCGTACGAGAGAAGGTCAACCCGAGCGACGAAGGACGTTAAAATCGAGCAGAAGGTGTTCATAATTAGATTGGGCCAGAGAGGGGCTTCGATCTGCCTGACAGAAAGAACGAGGAAAGCTAGTTTCCTACTGGAGTTAGATTTGATCAGTGCGAGGTGGCTATGGACGAAACTTTGGGAGTTTATCAAAAACCCTAAATCAAGTCCCGTCTTCAATAAATTCCGAGGACAGGAAGCTGTTGTATCTACGCACAACTATTTCAACAGTAGAGGCAGGCTTCTGGAAGTGTTCAAAATAGCTCAGGGGGGATTCAAGCAGCGTATAATCGTTCCCAGTGGTCATGCAGAGGGTGGCTGGATTAAGCTGGCTAATCATCTACGATTCATTCTACAAAGGGAGAATGTCAATGCTTCGGATAATGCCAGAGGTAGAAAGGGGGTTGAGACATCTAAGCAACGAGACACCAAGAATCTGGAGAGCATGGAATCGCGAGACCTACTGGCTAATGAGAATATCCGCCCTGTTCAGTCAAGGATTGGCAGAAAGCTATCATTATTACTAAGGCACGGGTCAACATATCTTGGGAGGCGGTGGTTTCTGTTTTAAGTAAGGCCGTTAAGAGGAGGATAGAGATATTCCCGTTTCAAGCCAATAAGGCAGCATGGTGGCCCAGCAATGCAGAAGAGGCGTCATATTTTGTGGGTTTGAAGAAAGGCTATTTCGACAAAGGGGTGACGTTGTTCTTTGAAGGATGGAGAACGGAGGTCAATAGGGAAGTAGAGATGTTTGCTTGTTGCAATAGTTGGGTGAGGATCTTCGGACTGCCTTGGGACTTATGGTCGACGGAACTGTTCAGGAGCGTGGGGGAGCAGTGCGGGGGCTTACTGGATATTAGCCAAGACACTATCTTGCTTTGAGATTTGTCGGCCGCTAAAATTAAGGTGGTCGGGCCACAAGGAGGATTCATCAACGGTTTTGTGCAAATATCAACACCTCGAGGCCTTATGATGGTGCGAATTGAAGTGGTATCGGTCAATCCAGCAGCATATGATTACTATGAAAAGCGCTCTTATGATCAAGTAGTGATGAACGGACCTAAAGGGACACTAGGACGAGGAGCAGGGAAGGAAGCAGTGGAAAAAGGAAAGGAATTCTTTTCGGGATTTGGTGGTGAGAGAGGATCGAAAAAGATTGAACCAGTGCATCCAGTAGATAAATTAAAGGGGCAGGATATTGTCAACAATCAAAATAGTGAAGAGGAGGAGATAGCTGTGAATACTACAGACAAGGGGATCCTTAATCGAATCTCAACAGAAGCAGAAGGCGGCGGCGATAGATCGTGGAGCTCAGAACCTATTCTAGGAGGTTGCCAAGTTAAATTACTCAAAAGGTTATGTCCAAAAGTGGTGGGCGAGTTTCAGAGAAGAATAATACAGCCCTTGAGGGAGCTTGAAGAGGTTAGGACAGAGACAACTCCTAAAGAGGCTGACAAAGTGTTGGAGAGACCTTCACCTACACGCTTCGAGATTGTGTATTCAAGAAGACGAGCCCGAGCTGCAGTGACCAGAAACACGGGGAATAGCGAAGGCAACTGGTACATTGACCCGTTGGGAAATGGTTTACAAGGCAATACCAGTAATTGCACTGGGATAATAGAGGATGAATTTCTTCAAGAAACAGGGGGTGATTTGTCTTCGGAGGATTCTGACTCGTTCCAAACTGATAGTTCAGTGGTAGGTGATTCTCTTGTCAATTCCCCGACAAACTCATGTCTCGAGGACATCAGGGGTTCTTCGCATCATATCCAGGTTCGTATTCTAACCCTTCACAGGGACACGTGAGCGATTCTGAGCCCAAGTTGGAATCGATGGCTATTCCAGTCCATTCCAGGCCTTTTAACCTTTCAAATCATTTGTCCTTTTCTGATGGGAGGGGGGGTAGGTGCAGGGGGGTAGAACTACCCCCGAGGGTGAATGAAAAGCCAGTACTGTCGGAGGAGCGGGCGGGAATGGAGGAGGTTGTGGTGTCACTGGATGCTAAGGAGGGCTTTATTAACGATTGTCTTGCTAGATTGGAGGTGAGAAGAGTTAGCTTTGGAAATCCAGAGGCTGTGGTTTTACCTTAAGAAAGGTCAAGGAGTGGTTTACATAGGGTGTTACAGTTGATCAATGCGGATTTTTTCATGGAACATTAGAGGGGGAGGATCGAGTAGTAGGAGAGGGCTGATCAGAACAATCCTTCGTATAGAGAAACCGGATATAGTGGTCCTTTTGGAAACTAAAAGGCAGCGGGTGGATAGGAGATACATAGCGAGCCTCTGGAAATCCAGATTTATAGAATGGGTGGAGTTACCGGTGTGGGGCAGATCTGGAGGCATTTTGGTGGCTTGGGACCCTCGGATGGTGGTCGTAAAGGATAATCTGATTGGGAAGTTCTCGGTCTCTATTGAAATAGAAAAGGATTCTAACTCAACGTGGTGGTTTTTGGCAGTCTACGGTCCGTGTGGACCAAGAGCTCAACAGAATTTCTGGGATGAATTAGCAGGTTTGAAGTTGATTTGCGGGCCATTATGGTGTGTAGGCGGAGATTTCAATGTGGTCAGATCTTTGAGTGAGAAACTGAATAGTAGCACTTTAACCAGCAGCATGAGATGCTTTGATGCTTTGATTAATGAGCTAGAGCTGTACGACCCTCCGTTGTTGAATGCAAAATTCACATGGTCAAATATGCGGGCTTCACCCATATGGTGCAGGTTGGACAGATTTCTGTTCTCGGGATGATGGAAGGAGGCGTTCGGGTGCTGCAGACAATCAGTGCTATCGAGAATTACTTCTGATCACTTTCCTTTGATTTTGAATACATCGAAGGAAGAGGGGGGCCTACACCTTTTAGATTTGAAAATGTTTGGCTTAAGCATAAGAACTTCAAGGAGGAATTCTTCAAATGGTGGTCGAATCAAAATCCTCAAGGCTGGTAAGGATATAAATTTATGAGCAAATTGAAGGGAACGAAAGTGGAGGTTAAGAGATGGAATGTCCAGAGTTTTGGGAACTTGGATAGGAGGAGATATGACCTGGAGAATAAGATTCAAGCGCTGGACGTTCTAGAGTGGGAAGGAACGGGATCAGATACCCTGGTTGAGGACAGAAGAGTTTTCAGAACTGAGCTAGAAGAGGTAGTATGTAGGAAACTGCAAATGGAAGCTCAGAAGGCAAAGGTGAAATGGTTAAAGGAAGGCGACTGCAACTCAAAATTTTTCCATTCGTTACTAAGTCAAAGGAGAAGCAGGACATGTATAGAGAGTCTGGAACTGGAAGACGGAACTGTAAGCACAAATAAAGAGATTATCAGTTCGGCGGTTATAGACTTCTTCACAAAACTCTATAGCGAATCAGAGAGAGAGGGATGGGGTGTAGAGGGGGTGGAATGGAGCGCAATTGACAGAGATTCTATGGAGCAGCTCGAGCCACCTTTTTCCGAGGATGAAATTAAAATAGCAGTGTTTGAGTGTGAAGGATCGAAAGCCCCGGGACCGGATGGTTTCTCGATGGAAGTGTATAAGGAGTGTTGGCATACGATCAAGGAAGATTTGATGAGGGTGTTTAAGGAATTCTATGAGGGAGGTATTGTGAACGGAGTAACGAATGAGACTTATATTTGTTTGATACCAAAAAAGAAAGAATCACTGCGCATTAAGGATTTTAGACCGATTAGCCTAGTCACCAGTCTTTACAAGATAATCGCTAAGGTACTAGCATCGCGTCTCAAGAAGGTGCTAGAGATCACCATTGCACATTCTCAGAGCGCTTTCATAGAAGGTCGTCAAATCTTGGATTGCTGCTTGATAGCGAATGAAGCGGTGGAAGAATTCAGATTGAAGAAGAAGAGAGGTTGGGTATTCAAGGCGGATTTTGAGAAAGCCTATGATAATGCTAATTGGCGATTCTTGGATTTTGTTCTCCATAAGAAAGGGTTTGGGAATAGATGGAGGAAATGGATTAAAGGATGTCTCAGCAATGTATGTTATTCAGTTTTTGTTAATGGGAGACCAACTGGTAAATTTAAGGGGGAGAAAGGGTTACGACAGGGAGACCCTTTATCTCCGTTCCTGTTTAACTTGGTGGCGGATGTTTTGGGAAGATTGATTGACAAGACAAAGTCTTTAGATATCTTTAGAGGTTGGGAGATAGGGAGGGATAGATTTGAGGTCTCTCACATCCAATTTGCCGATGATGCTCTGTTTTTTGCGCATAATGAGAATCATGTGAGAATGCTGATGGATATCTTGTTCATTTTCTGTGAAATGTCCGGATTAAAGATTAATAAGGAGAAAAGTGCACTGTTGAGTTGTAATTGTGAAAAAGAAGTGGAGGAAGGGCTGGCTAGGGAGATTGGTTGTGGGGTGGAATCTTGGCCCATTCAATACCTTGGAGTACCATTGGGAGGGAACCCATTAAGGGTTTCATTCTGGGAACCAGTGATATTCAAGATGTCTAAAAGGTTAGCTAGTTGGAAGAAAGCTTTCCTCTTGAGAGGCGGCAGACTCACGCTGATTTCGGCGGTCATGAATGCCCTTCCCTTGTATTTTATGTCGCTGTTTAGGATTCCACGAGGCGTTGCAGAGGATATGGAGAAACTTATGCGGAACTTTTTGTGGGATGGACCGGATGGGGAGACCCATTGTCATCTGGTAGGAAGGGATAAAGTTTGTAAACCAAAAGATAGAGGAGGCTTGGGAATAGGTAATCTTTGCCTTCGAAACAAGGCATTGCTAGGTAAATGGTAGTGGCGATTCTCGACGGAGGGTGACACTTTCTGGAAGAAAATTATAGCGAGTAAATACGGAGTTCAAGATAACGGTTGGGATGCGGGATTGGCTAGACACAACACTTTTAGAAGTCCGTGGAAATTCATATCGAAGACATATCTGGCTTTCAGTCACTCTGTGAGGGCTGTGGTTTTAGGGGGGGATAGATTTAGATTTTGGGAAGATTGCTGGGTGGGGAATTCTAGTTTTAAGGATCTTTTTCCTAACCTTTTTCAGATTTCTAGGGAGCACAATCGACAGATTTCTTTTTTCCTTTGTCGAGATCCATCTTTTTCCTCTAACTCTATATCTTGGAATTTGCATTTTAGACGCGATTTGAGGGACGATGAATTGGCCCAGCTAGGTAATCTGCTGGAAGTTTTGAGGGGGGTAAACTTAATAGAGGGAGTGGAGGATGTGAGGAAATGGGTGTGGGACAGCTCAAGCGTATCTTCAGTAAAGTCTTTCTACGAGTCCTTTCCAGAGGAGCGATTCCCTAACTTCTCTCTTTTTCACCCTATCTGGAAAGCCCCTATTCCGACAAAGGTACAGGTTTTCTCATGGACAGCTGCGTTGGGAAGATTACCTACCTGTGATTTGATTCAAAAGAGGCTCCCGAATATCTCCCTTAGTCCGAACTGGTGTGTGCTATGCAAACAGGGGGGAGAGACTCAGGACCACATGGTTATTCATTGCCCGTTCTCTGGCTCCTTATGGAACCTCGTTCTCAAGGAATTGGGATTATCTTGGGTAATGCCGAACTCAACAAAAGACCTTTATGCAACTGATTTAGGAGTTCGGTTTGGAGAGAAAGAGAAAGTTTTTTGGTTAATAGTGGTTCATTGCGTGTGTTGGTCGTATGGTTGGAGAGGAACAGAAGAATTTTTGAAGATAGTGAAGAATCAGTGAAGGAAATTTGGGACAAGATCAAATTGACAGTATCCATGTGGGCCCACAAGGATTCTAAATTTCAATCTTTGGCTATTTAAGACTTGTATAGGGATTGGAAATTGGCTTTGATTTAGTTTGATAACTGGGGTAGTTTGCTTTGGATAATAGTTACCCTCGGTGGACCACTAGTCCACTTTTTGTAAATCTTCTAATCTAATTTTATATATAAAATCATAGTTTCCTATAAAAAAAAAAAAAAATGATTTGGCACTATAGATTGGGGCATCCTAGTTTTTTTTATCTAAAATATTTGTTCTCATCATTGTTTCAAAAGGCAGACCCTTTATCATTCCAATGTGAAAGTTGTTTTATGGCAAAAAGCCAACGCAAGTTTTACATTTCAAAACCTTTTCCTGCATCAAGACCTTTTTACCTCTTTCACAGTGACGTTTGGGGACCCTCAAAAGTTACGACTGTTTCGGGTAAAAAATGGTTTGTGACATTTATAGATGATCATACTCGTCTTTAATGTGTATATTTAATGAGGAAAAAATCTGAAGTTGAATTTTTTTTAAAGAATTTTATCAAATGATGTAAATCAATTTCAAGCAAAAATCAGTATTTTGTGATCTGATAATGGGACAAAATATTTTAATAAAATTTTAGCATCGTTTTTGAAAGAAAAATGCATTCTACACCAATCCTCATGTCCTCGTACTCCTGAACAGAATGGAACAGCTGAACGAAAAAATAAGCACTTGCTAGAAGTAGGAAGGGCTATGATGTTTCACATGAATGTTCCAAAATATTTTTGGGGGATGCCATACTTACTGCATCTTAGATAATCAATAGAATGCCTACAAAAGTGCTTTAGTACAGCACCTCATTGGAATGTTTAAAACAGAATTTTCCTGATACTCGAATTAATTCAGAATTACCCTTGCGAATATTTGGGTGCACTGCCTATGTGCATATTCAGAAGGGATCACGGTCAAAGCTGGATCCTAGGGCAGAAAAATGCATTTTTACAGGATATATTCCTAACCAAAAAGGTTACAAATGTTTTTATCCTCTTACAAAAGGGTTCACACAAGTATGGATGTTTCCTTTTCGAACATACTCCATATTTCCCTAAAAAATTATTTCAGGGGGAGAAATTAGTGTAACAAAATTTTTGGGAAATCATTGAACCTTTACCTGATGTGATTTTAGATATAGGAAAAGGAGAATCAGGAACCTCAATCTGCTTAATCCGGATCACCATTTGATCTGTCAGAGAAGGAAATACTACGATTGAAATCGAGAAATTCTTGAGCCACTGGTTTATTCACGGAGGAAATTTCCTGGACAAAGTAAAGACCATTTGATCACTCCAACACATGGCCAAACAGAATCCCTAACCGATGGTCTTCTCCCAAATGTTTCAGGTGATTATCCTGCATCTATACACTCTCTTCCCCCCATTGTTATCCGCTCAAATTCATCAACAGCCCCTCATAATGAACCCAAAAAATCTGCACCAGAACCTGTCTTAGAACCAGCCCATGTCATCCCTGCGCAGAACACGGATCATGACCTTCCTATTGCACTTAGAAAGGGGGTCCGAACATACTCTAGATATTCTATTGCTAAATACATCTCATACAACAATCTGTCCAGCAATTATAGAGCATTCGCAACAAAAAATTCAGAACTTACGATACCCAGAAACATTCAGGAAGCACTAGATGAACTGAATTGGAAATTGGCAGTGTTTGAGGAAATGAATGTGCTGAAAAAAAATGATACTTGGAAGGTTGTTGAATTACCAAAAGGAAAAAATGTTGTAGGTTGCAAATGGGTGTTCACAATAAAGAGCAAAGCTGATGGAAGTGTTGAAAGATACAAAGCCAAACTTGTAGCAAAAAGTTTCACTCAAACCTATGGGATAGACTACCAAGAGACGTTTGCTCGGGTAGCTAAAATAAACTCAATCAGAATTTTGTTGTCTCTTGCAGTAAATTTCAATTGGCCTTTACACCAATTGGAGGTAAAAAATGCCTTCCTTAATGGAGATTTAGAGGAGGAAGTATTTATGAGGTCTCCACCAGGTTTCGAAGAAAGCATTGGAGTTGGGAAAGTGTGCAAACTAAAAAAGTCCTTGTACGGACTCAACCAATCCCCTAGAGCCTGGTTTGAATGCTTTGGGAAGGTGATAAAGGGTTATGGATATACTCAAAGCCAAGTAGATCACACTATGTTTTACAAACATTCAAAAGGAGGAAAGGTGGCTGTCCTAATTATTTATGTGGATGATATTGTGATAACTGGGAATGATTGCTATAAATTAGAGAAGTTGAAAGTTGAAAGTAGAGCTCGCCAAGGAATTCGAGATCAAGGACTTGGGTGCATTAAAATACTTTCTTGGAATGGAGTTTGCTAGATCCAAAGAGGGTATCTCCGTAAACCAGCGAAAGTATGCACTTGACTTGCTTAATGAGACTGGTATGTTATGTTGTTAGCGCTGCTGAATACCTATAGAGCCTAATGCAAAGCTGCAGACTGCTAATGAAACATCCTAAAATTCCCACTGAATTTTTTTTTTTTTAAAACTCTCAACTATAAAATAATAAATATAAATATATATATGCCCATACATATATATATCATACTTAAAAATAACTTTACTTAATTTAAAATACATATACACAATAAATACAATAAAAGTACACGCATGCAATTAAATACTTAAAATTAATTACTAAATATTAATTTATAAAAAATTCCATAATGAAATTTCTAAATAATAATTCTACACCAAAATCCATTCAAACATTAAAATAAATAATTAAATCTAACATCCATGCATATACTAAAAAAATCTAAAGTACTAAAACATGTGCGGAAATAAGTGTTCTAAATCTCAACGTAAAAATAATCATAGAGCAATGGTCACAGGTTCTAGCCGCCTGGAAACTCATACGCCATCGCCGCCAGTCGGGAACACATTCTCCTCATTAACAACTTGCTCACCTGCACCATTTAAATCTAGTGAGCCCAGATGCTCAACACGTTCTATCCTTATATAACAAAATGAAACCACATACAAGCACACATCATATAAAATATGTGCATAATAATTATACGTGCATGATCTTAAAATAATATGCATATAAACATGAAATAAAAATTATACTGCTTAATCATCATGCTATAACATATATCATCATACTTAATAAATCTCATAAAATGACTTATCATGATTTATTAGTTCTCAACAGGTCGTATCCATGTTGGTGACCTCATACTAAGCGATTGATCAATCTTAAAACAAACGTACGTGGCGGTGAGGTTTCCATCTCTGTGCTGCCACTTCACCAGCCCTCTCAGCTGGATCCATAAGCTCATCATAACATAAACTTCATTAGGAAGGTCACCGGGCTCAGGTATCCCGGCCTCCAACTACATCACTTTCCACCTTCACTTCAACTTCCATAAAAATATATTTTTCTTAACATACATTTAAACTTATCATAAAAATTCTTACATGATGCATGAACTTAAAAATTCTCATTTATTTCTTTATTTCATGAAAATTTGTCCGTAAATATATATTTAATTTATTTTCTTAAAAAATCATATTTATATATCTAATAAAAATACATGCATGAATTAAATATATATTTACGGAGATTTATTTTTTTTCAAGGACTTGTTCGAGCTGCTGACCACTTAACTTAAACCCTTAAATTTCTAGACTGATTCAAAAACCCAAAAGCCCAACCTGACCTGGCCCATTAAGTTTCATGGGCCCGGGGCCCATGGAAAACTAATGGGCTCACTTAAAACATAGTTTAGGCCCATCAACTTATTAACTTAAAGTTAAATAAATAAAATTATTAACTAACCATTAACTTATAAATTTGACCTATAAAATTACTAAACCCGACACAACTTGGCCCAATAATTCTCATGGATCACACGGCCCATGACAAATTAGTGGGCTCACCTCAATAATTATTAAAGCCCATTAAATTAGTCCAATTAATTAATTTAATCAAGCCCAACCCATTAATTTACTAACTTAAACTCTTAATTAATTAAAATAAAATACCCAAGACTAATTAATAAAAATATAGACCCGGACTAAAATTAATTTGACCCATCAAGACGTGACCCGACCCGTACCCGAACCCAAGACCCAAGCCCGGCCCGCCTAAAAAACCCATAACCCGAAATAAAAAAAAGGAACCCAATTCCCAAACCCATCACGTACAGACTTAATTCCCCCATGTTCTTTCCTCTCGGCCATGTGGCAGCAGGCTTTATGGCCTGCTGCCGGCCAGCTCCGGCCGCCGAATGGCCGGTGCTCCACCGCCTAGACGTAGCACACGTCTGGGCGGTTCCAACGAACCAAGCCTCGCCTTGAACCGATCCCTATACCTCCCTAGCGACCCACGATTCGGGAATCCCGAAACTGCCGTAATCTACTTTGCAACCAAGGAAAAAGGCTTCGGTCCTAGCCATCTCCAGCCCCTTTCCACCCACCAAACCTGACCCCAAGTGATCCTTCTAGACCCATGAAACATAGGACAGCAGGCTCGAACTCTCCATGGCCAGAAACATGAATCAAATCAATCCAACAAGTGTAAAAACGTGAGTGCATGCATGAACTTGAGTATTTTCATTTCAATTCACGTACACATGAATTATCAGATCATTCATGCATGAAAAAGTTTGTAATATGATCTAAATGGTGTTCAAGAATGAAATCAAACGTGCCTTGATGAATAATTGCAAGAAACAACGTCTAAATCGCGCGTACGGCTTTCCGGGATGAATGGATCTCCAAAACAATAGGAAAAATCTTACAAGTCGGCTATGGGGCTGAGTTCTCTGCTGGGGAACGTGGAGATGGGGAATAAGGGATGAGGAGGCGGCTAGGTGAATTTACGGTAGGTTTAAGGGGTAGAATTAGGTTACATTTTTAATAAAACAAGCTTAAGATATTAAGTAATTATTAAATAAAATAAAATAAACTTAAAACTCTTAAATACAAAATAATTAAATCTGATATTTAACTTAAATCCCAAAATATAAAAATAGGGGATTTTTAAAAGTTATTAAAAGTCATTAAAATGACTTATTTTGGATAAAAATGGACACACACATATATATACTAATAAATGCTACAATTTTCATGAAATAATACTTTAAAATAATATTTTAGTGCTCTTAAAAATCTCATAAAATATTTTGGATAAAAAAACTAATATTTCGTTCGTCCACGGTCCCGCCTACGCGATCATAAAATAACCTTTCTCAAATAATTTCATAAATTACCACTTAGCGGTTTAAATGTCGCAATAATATTTAAAACATGCAAATAAATCACATAATTCACATAATAACTCATAAAAACAATTTAACACATTTTCACATTATTTTAAAATTATTAAATCCCCTAGTTATGCATGCGGATTTACGTGACGAATTTCTGGGCGTTACAGCTAAGGCCGAGAATGTGAAGGATCGTGAGCGTTGCCAAAGGCTTGTTGGAAGCCTAATCTACCTATCCCATACACGTCTTGACATAGCATTCTCAGTAAGCATGGTTAGTCAGTTTATGCATGCACCTAGATCGGAGCATTTTGAAGCTGTTTACAGAATTCTAACATACTTAAAGGGAACACCGGGAAGAGGACTTTTGTTTAAGTCAAGAGAAGATATACAAATTGAAGCCTACATTGATGTGGATTGGGCTGGAAGTATGGTGGATCGAAGGTCCACTTCGGGGTACTGCTCATTTGTAGGGGGCAACTTGGTTACTTGGCGAAGCAAAAAGCAAAACGTAGTTGCTAGAAGCAGCGCTGAGGCAGAATTTAGAGCATTAGCTCATGGCATTTGTGAAATTATGTGGATTAAAAGATTTTTGGAGGAGTTAAAGGTGTTGGGATCATCTCCTATGAAGTTATATTGTGATAATAAGGCTGCAATTTCAATTTCTCACAATCCAGTGCTCCGCGATCGTACGAAACACGTGGAAGTGGACAAGCATTTTATTAAGGAGAAAATAGACAATGGAGTGGTGTGCATGACATATATCCCCCACAAAGGTACAAGTGGCTGATGTGTTCACCAAGGGACTACACAAAAAACAGTTTGATATCTTTGTAAGCAAGCTGGCTATGGAAGATATCTTCAAACCAGCTTGAGGGGGAGTTTTGGAAGGCTGAAATTAATTTAGGAATTATTGTAAATCTGTAAATTAGCTAGGATCTTTGTATTATAGGAAAGTAACTAATTACGAAATATTCTTTACCTAAAATCAGTGATTGACATCCCTGATTTGTAGCATAACATATGCTATGTAGATTGTAAATCTTATAAAAGGATGATCAATAATAGAGAATTATTATTCCCTGCAAATTCTTCTTTCAATGCATATCCTTTGTGGGTTAGTGTTGTAAACAATGTTTCAATTGATTATTTACTGAAACTGTGTTTTGATCTCAATAGTCGGTAAGCCAATATCTCTCCTAAATTAGTAATTCAAGTATGTTGTTATACCATGGAAGATGGTCTCTGGAGTTTAACTGCTCGTCCTTTTTTCTTTTGTTGCAGAAAGATGGCAGTAACTCAGATTACAATAATTATCTGGATGCAAAGGTGCATTTTCTGTTTGTAATTTCTGACGTTCAACCACTTTGCATAAGTAATGTGATTGCTTGTGAATTATGAAGACACTAACAAAATTGGATAGAAAAGGTCATGTAGCCAAAGCGTATTGCTGAATAATGAGAACAATATCAGCAATGTTCATATTTATTCGACACCTGACTGAGAACTTTGTGTTCCAGATTCTTTAGTTTATACTTATTGATAGCTCCTGAATGCAGGCTTATGGTCAGTTCTACAATTGAATCTGGACCTTAATCCGTAGGCTTAGTTTATTGATTAGCTGCTGGAACTGTGATCCTTTATAATTGAGTCCTATTCAGTCACCGCTGGAACTCTGTCGTGTCAAACCGTTGACATGCATGCAGTGTGATTATAACTGCGAGATAGTGTCTGCAGAAAACTGAATTGACGTAGTTTTCACTTTTCCAACCATTCTGAAGTGTCCTATCTATATGGGAGGACTCTTCTTGCTTACGGCAAATAACCACATAGCTTTTCTAACTATATTGTATATTGTGCATTCCTGATAAGTAACATGTGTGTATAGTCAGATAGAGATACATCTGTCCCATGAGCAATTTTTGAGTTGAAAGTTTCTTACATTTGATTTTCTCTTATGACAATTGATTGTTCTTCTGATGTTTTGATATCATTATCTTCTACAGGGCGATGCTGATATATTCTTTCCGACAGATTTTGGGCTTTTGGAAAGAATGGATCACTACTGCTCTGGATGGCTAAAGCCACATGAATCCAAGTCTTCCAAGGGGAAAAAGAGGCGAACAATCACGGTAATTAGCTGTTCTTCAAGTCTTACAGTGCTCCAAATTTTAAATAATGTTGTCCCGACCCCAGTTTTGACATTTCAACTAGATCTGATATAAAATAAATACCAGCTTTAGTTCTTGTGGCATGATGTTATCTTCAAGTTGATAGTTTAATTTCATTTTCTAGGACAATACATAGCCAACAACAATAAAGAAAAGGACTGTATATGTTCATACACCAATATGTCCCATTTTACCTCTTTGATGGAATTTATTTTTGTTTCAACAGAATTATGTTCTTACTAGCCCAATTGATGTTTCCGAATAACAATGCATATGCATGTCAACACTCCAACTACACTCTGTTTGTCTTGAAGTTAGTGGGCTCATTTTGCATCTTTCAGCATGGAAACATAAATCTAGTTTCGGTGGTTATATCTTTGCAATGAATTTTGACAGCTCTACATTTTACGTTAAAGGGTCGAAGTAAAACATAAAAGATTACTGTACGAATGCCAATCCAAGGAGTTGAAACATAGCCAAAAAACCAAGTTTGTGGAAGGAGAATTATTTTACTCCCTATAATCGCCCTGATGCTTAAAAGATGTTTCTTTACTGCCAACAGAATTCCTGATGGTGACTTGTGGTTCCTCACCTCGGTTTTTAATTTTATTCAGCTTGATGCATCTTCATTTATGGATGAATTCGGTCTCCCTTCAAAGACGAGAACCAAAGACGGATACAATCCGATGTTGGATGATTTCAAGAACACTAAATTCTATCTGAGTGTTCCTACACACAACACCAAGTAGAAACCTGCTGCTTTGAATCCATGGTCATTTATTCTTGGAATTGGCATTTACCTAAACTCAGAATGAAAAATTGGACGATCGTGGGAAGTTCACTGACTGGAAAAATCAGTGGGTGGGTTATTCTTTTATCGGAGAAGGCAGCAGCAGCATGCACAGGAGCAGTAGATGATGCCATAATTCGGTTACGCTTACGATAAAGCTAGAACACTTATTGGTAATCCTTGAAACTCGCTATAGTTTGAGCTGCTTCTGATTAACATTGCCAGTCTTCTTAAAATTTTTTTGGAGTTGCGAAGCCTTGGTCACAAACTGGCGCGGCTGTTCGGGGAATATAAATAGGAGTTTAAGTTCTCCTTCATTTGGATCAATTTAATATTTATTATGAAAATTTTATTGCTGTCTGGACAATAGTCCCCATATGTGGGTACTGTGTGTGAAATGAATGGCCTAATGAAAGTTTTGAATACTGAGGTTTTAACGTTCTCTGTGGGAAAAAAATTGTGGTTTGAACAAATGATATTGCTCTGTTACATCACTTGTTTATTAATGGGCGTGATTTTGTGTTAATGTAATGTCATTTTTTGTGGCTATTCATTTAGGACATGATTGGTACATTAGAATGAAATAATGTTGGAATAAAATTGACTTTGGAATGGAATAGAATGAGAATGAAATAATAGGTATATTACATTCCATTATTCCAATGATTGGTAACGGAAAAAAAAAATATGGAATGAAATTATTTTTAATAATCAAATATTTTTTAATCAAAAATAAAAGATTATAGCTACTCGAATGTGATTTTATTTTTTTTGTTCTCGTTATAATTATTATTAAAAATAATTATTATTATTTACGCTCTATTAATTTTAATAAAATTATTGTATTTAGCATAATAATCTAAATTTATATCTTAATTATAATAATACAATTATTTTTAAAATTTCATTATTACAATATTTTTACAAATCAATATAGGATTTTTACAAATGATATTACCAAATAATTTGGTTATCAGTTTTCAAAAAATCGCTCAAAAACGTCTAAACATCATAACTCAGCTAAAACGACTGAAGAGTTGAAAGAGAGTTTTTAATCAAATATTTGAATCTGTGATTTAACCTATTGATTTAACCCATAAAAACTTTATTTATATATCTTATGAGTCTATATACAATATAAAAACCAAGCTATAAATAATTATATAAATTCAGGTCATGATTTAGCACAAATAAATTAGCATGCCATAGAGGCTAAATCAACAAATATGAAATATTTAAATATCAAAACAAAAATTTAATAAGAATAAGAGAACTTACAAGGAAATCAGTAGTAGTATTATTTCACAATGGCTTCGGATTGCAAGATTTAGAGAGCAAAGAATTATTTTTCGACTTACTTGCAACAAATAATGCTAAACCTATTTATAAGAGAAAATACGGACATGAAACCTCGGAATTCAAACTAAAAAATAAAACTTAATAAAAGCTACTTTATTAAAGCCATTTTGTTAAAGTTAGTCGGCTTGATTGAGGTCACCTTTCTGTCACATCATGTTTCTGGGTAGATGTTGTTCGATGCATTCTGTAGTAGCGGAATATTTCTGCATGCAATGCTGGAATTTAACATTATGATTTTTTTTTAATCAATTTTTTCATCTCTTTTGCAATTCTTTTCCTTTTTGAATATTGCTCATCTTTTTCAAAACTTTTTTGCTTCTTATTATGGCTTTCGATGATTATTTGATCAAAATTTTTCTTTTATTGGATGTAGCAGAAACATTTGGGACAAATATTTTTATGTTCCTCCATTAGTGATCATCCATTTTCTTGATATTATCTTTTAATGATTCTTTTAAAGTATCAAAGAACATTTCAATCGAAAATTTTGTTATATCTTCTGCAGGATCTTGGGTGTAGCGACCCAACCCGGATTCACTACCTAATCAGAGTTTAGAGTATAATTAAGCATGCTTAAATAAATTGCTGCGGAAGAGTTAAATAAAAGCAGACCGAAAAGGTACAACCGATTAAATAAATCAATATACAACCCAATCGAATTACAATTAATCCTAAGGGTAAAGACCTACAGCTAATCCTGCTGTTTTCACTGGTCACTGGCTACTCCAAGACCCTGGTGCTCAACCCTGCACCTACACCTGCCCTGCCGAATGGGGTGTTCAGATACACAGAAAAGACTGGACGTGAGCTCTAAGCTCAATACGAAAGCACGGGTAAACCATACAAATATGATGCATGCAAATGACAGGGTATCCATATCTGCGATAACTGTATACAACTGCTCAGAATGACGCCTAGGACATGAGTGGTACAACCCGGGTTCCTACGTACAATGCTCATTCCTACCGAACGTAGACCGTGTCTTACAGATGCCAGTGCCGGCTAACCCGTCGGTCGCGGGGCACTCGACATCGACCGTCCGAACAAGGCTGAGCCGTCCTACATGGCTTATCTCAAAATATGGACAAACACAATATGATATGCACATGCTGCAGAATAATATGACATACAATGCAACATATAAGCATAAAAACCCGCTGGCTATCTCAGTCAGTACTTACGTTTCTTATTACAGGCAGTCCTAACAGTCCCACTTTAGGTTTCAAGACTATCATCAACTCTACAATGCAAATACCCATGCATCATTATTTAAGCTCTAAAAGCCTTAACTAAGCTAATAGATACTCCTAAATAATTTAAGGAGACAATAGCTATACCTGCGTCCGTCATCAGCCCACTGATGACGATTGCCTCAAAACATAGGCACAGCTCCGCTATGATGCCTGGATCGCTCCGCCACTTCCGGATTCCCAATAGGACGCCTAGAATTTCCTAGATCTGAGTTAGAAGGCTAAGAAAAAGAGAGAGAAGAGAGGAGAGGGACGAGTTGAAATGAGACCTCGGATCCCATGTTTATAAATGCAGAACGGAACGTCCGTTTTCCTATCATTGTGTCTGTTCTCGAATGTTGCGTCCGTTCCACGATCATTGCGTCCGATTGTCCCATCACGTTCGTAAGCAATGACGTCATCTTGCTGACGTCACTGATGAAATCAGATGGCCAGAACGTTGCGTCAGTTCCACGAACGTTGCTTTCGTTCTTGGTCATCCTTCGGGCCATTTCCGATCATTTTGAGTCTATTTCTGAAGTCCGTTAATCCATCTGAAAATTTCTTTAATCATGTATTAATAAATCAAAACATGATCACATGATTAATATACTCATTAATTGCTAATTATGGATACGAGTCACTCATTGGGCATCTTGCATCACGTTTCTATGAAATTAATTGTCACTAGAATCTGAAGTCATTGAAGTATCTGATTTTGAATCAGAATAGGAAATATTTCTGTATAAATCTCTCTTCATTTCTTCCACATATATTTCAATCATTTTTTGTTTTTAATATATCTTAGAATATTTCTGAGTAATAATTTTGAATGGACTATGAGTCTCCTCTTCTTTTTTGTTTTTTTTAAATCATGCTTATAAGCTTTGATTTTTTTCTTTCATATTTTGTATGGTTTCATAACCATATAATTTTCCTGTTTTTGGGTCATCTCTCATCATTTTATCACAGAATTTTGTTAGGCTTATTCGCCATAAATAGGGAATGCCTCTGTTTGTCATAGTGGGGTTTTCATTTCCAAATTCATGGAATGCCAAATTCAATAAAGAAGATACCAGTGGTTTTCCCTCAATAGTTTGTGAGGAATATTCTTGAATTTTTGGAGAGCAACCAATCCATTCCTTCATTAATACCTTAAGGATTTCAGACAAAATTTTTGTAGAGAGGCCAAATATTTTCCACCAGCCTAAAGGCAAATTAGGAATTGGATGATGAAAAGCATTTTCGCAGATTTTTAAAAACCAAGAATGCTTTTTTTTTTTTGATTTTCATAGAATAAGGTTTTATTAAAACCTTTTACATAATCCCAATAATTGAATTTGAAATTCATGTTATGAATTTGAGAATAGAATTCTTTTTCAACTAATGGAGAAATTCCCCATTCTTCAATAGATATAATCTTTTTAATAATAAACTTTGAGAAGTTATAAACTCCTTGTTGTTGGGTATCCAAGAAAAATGAGTAATTTTCACAGTTTTTTTTGGATAAAAGAAGATTTTCATAGAATCCTCTTTGTTTATAAGATCCATTCACATATGATGTGTTTGATAAATATCTTTCCATGATAGTCCACGGAGTTTCCATCCATTGTATATATTTTTCTTCTATAAAAAGAATTATATCTTGATATTCACTTTCAATTAATTGAGAATCATTCTCACCTTCTTTTGTAATATTGGCATATGATGCCGATGAGTCATGAATATTTCTTTTTTTTTTTTTTCTATTTTAAGAACTCTATTATCTTTTTCTGGAGTATTAATCCAAGATGGTTGTTATGATCGAAATTTGGACTGCTCTTATACAATTTTCGTGAGAAGTTTGCTTGATATGAATCTGGTTGGTTTAATCAAAAGCAAACATGAAAAGAACCCAATTCGTGCCCTCAGATCAATTAAAACAACACTCAATTGAAGTTTACGATCTTTATAAGACAAGTATAAACTCGCGGAAAATATTAAAAGATAGAATTTGAATTTCCACCTTTAATCTATGAACGATTAACAACAGAAATTACGGATCAATTGAATTCAAGAAAAACCTTCAGATAACTTGTATCTGACAATCTTCAATGAAAATCAATTGACAAACGCCACAAAGTTTAGAACTTTGATATGTTTGATTTTGAACAAAGCCAAGGCTTCAATAAAATTTTTGAGAGAATTTCAAGCAAAATTATGCATAAAATTGAAAAACTATTATTAATTAATAATAATAATATATTTATAGTTTACAACTTCAAAATAAAAAATAATGCAAAATATTGCAAAGATATCAAAAAAATATAACTTAAAAGTTTTCTAGTAGACTTAAAACACTCAAAAATATTAAAATAATAATAAATCCCGATCACACACTAACACGCCGAGTGTGTATTTTTCTCGAACAAATTTCCTCGCTCGAACGGTAAGAACATGCGCTCGAGCGAGACGTCTTCTGCCAATTTTTTTCCCGAATGCATCCTGCTCGCTCGAGCGGCAAGAAGTTGCGCTCGAGCGAGAAGTCCTCTGTCCCTGAACAACATTCAAGGCTCGCTCGAGCAGTAAGAACATGCGCTCGAGTGAGAAGGATTTTGTCTTGCATCTTGAATATTTTCTTTCCCAAGGTCGTTTTGCACTTCAAGGACCATAAAACAACCTCCAAAATGTCCACCAATAACTCCAATATCTTCTTGATAATTTAGCATCAAATTTTGAAGAGCTTCCTTGAACTGTTTAGCTTGACGTATTGTAATCGCCCCTTTTGGCAGCTCCAATGGATCTCGAACATTCTTCGCAACAAGATCCGCATGCGAGCTGTTCATGATAGCATCATTGTAAGGCCCGATATTATTTAATTTTAATACGAGAATATTTAATTTGAGAATTTTTGGATTTTAGATTTAAATTATAATATTTTTAAATTATTTAGGATTGAAATTTAATTAAAAAGATTTATCGAGGGCTGATTTGCAAATAGTGAAGAATTCAAGGGCTAAATTGCAAATATGGATTTTTAGTGGGACACATGACATTTTTATGCATATGAACGTGTACATTTATGTATTTCCATCAGAAACATCAGCCAAAGTTGAGAATTCAGATTTGCATGCCATTTCTTCATTTTCAAATTTTGATTTCTCAAGATCTGGCTATCCGATTTCAAAACCGGGCATAGTTCCGCGATCCTTGTTGCAAGAGCTTCAAAGTTGTTGGTGATCGGTTAACTCGTGCCCGAAAACGCATCGGAAATTTAAAATTTTTATCAAAAGAAAACCGAGCACTTGTGTAGCATTCAAACATCAAACATCCATAGGGTGTTTAGAAGTTTTACCTATCAATCTCAAAGATTGATTTATGGCTCCACCTAAGTTATGAACATCTTAGCTTTTGAAATGGTAGACACAATCTACAAGCTTCCAAGAGCACACCTTGCTCAAATGGATTCAAGCCTTCAAGAATACAACTTCTTCGAAATAGCTCCTCCTTCGAATTAGGTCCACGACTAGACAATCTAGATCAACTCTAAATATGCACTAGAATATTTAGAGCATTTTATTGAGATGTTTCTTGCCTTTTTCTCTCAAAAATTGAAAGACAAAAACTTGGAGAATACTAGATGGAGGTGATGGCCATGCCTTCAAAATGGAGAAGAAAATGTATATATATTAAGTTATGGTCAAAAGGCACACAAGAGGTCATGAATGGGAATTGGAAGCTTGCATGGAAATTGTGCCACTCTACATAACCCTTCACATTTCCTTTATAGTATATATATATATATACACACACACATGGCTTTTGAACTTAATTTTAATTATTTATTAAACCTAAACACATTTAAGTTTAATCAATTAATTAAATCCAACTTGAACTCATTCAAGCCCACTAGTAACATAATTATACAACACTATTTTATTTTGAGCTCTACAAGACTCAATAGTATTTAATTAATTAATCTAACACTTGAATTAATTTAATTATTTAAACTTTACAAAGTCTACTTGTGTAAAATTAATTAAACACTTGAATTAATTTAATTAAGTTCAAATAATAGTTTTGAAAATCACCATTTTCAAAAACTAATTATTTATTCAAGTCAACTTTTAATCTTGGAACACATTCACAAATTAAAAGTTACTTTCCCATTTATTCTCCATTAGAAGTCAAACTTCTAATTTATTTGACTTATAAACTCCTTTATAAGTTGTTCAACACATTGAACTAATTTTAATCTCAACGGGATCTAGAAATCTAGTACTTGTGTGTCCCTCAATGGTTCATTGATACAACTAGCAGTGGGCTCACATCTCCATGTGATTCGGGATAAAAAAGTCTCTTATATGAGCATACCCTATATAGCTCCATTCTTATTAATCAACTTCTTGATAATAAGAACGTCAGAAAACTCAAGTCTGATAGTACCCAACCAGTGATGTTAAACATCTAGCAGCATCACTCACATGACTCCCTAGGTATCAAATGATAGTGCCTGCAAGAACCAATCAATTATGGTTAACGTACAGTACGATCCCTTCAACTCATATATCCCAACCGATTCGACACCCATTGGTTTATCGAGAGTTGTAATTGAATCGATAACTATTTGTCATGCCGTAGTTGCATCGAAGGTGTAATTCAAGAAACCATTTCTTAATTACCACCTACTCTGATCAGAGATTTCAAGCTACATATGCATGAGAACACATAGGATATCCATACCCGTAGGTAAGCGGTGAATCCCTGACTACAATGCATCGACTCCTATATGTTTCATCACAACACCCAACATTGCCACCTGATGACCCCAGATGAGTCGGTAAACAAGTCAAAGTGAAGCACTAGCATATAGAGTCTTCATGTTGTCCCGGGTCATAAGGACTAATGGTGTACAACCATAAATTAGGACTATTCCACTCGATAAGTGAGAATCACTTGGAAAGTCCTTTAGGGAGGGTTGTTCAGTGCACTCTACAAGGAGCACCTATTTGCATGCTTGGACATCACCATGTCTCCTACCAATGAAACATGGTACTCACATCGCAAATACTAGTCTCAAGCTCGAGCGGCCTTTATCTTTCTTTGTGGCAGCTGAATCGACTAGGAACAGTTTAGAATATACAGTATTCCAAATATAAGTTTCATGATAGTCATCACATGACCATCTCATATTCTTTCTACTATTTGTATATTCAAGGGCTTTATCTATGCAGCTAGAATGAGTATACAGATAAAGGTGTGCCAAATTAAATAATGTCAAATATTATTAAAATAAAGATTGTCATACAAGAGTTTTCTCAAGGACCATCGACCAATACATTGGCTCTACGGGCACCTATTCTAACAGAAGTAACGTAAGTTTTCTTATGTTTCAGCTGGTTTTGAAATTGTGATGTTGGGGAAATCAAAATTTGAGTATGTTTATGTGTTCTTGAGGTTATATGCATTGTATATTCGAAGTCTGATCGAAGAACGAGCACCGTATGAATTTATTATGAATTTTCAAAAATTTGTTCGAAACCTATGTCTACTGATTTTGCAGGTTTTTGATGATATTCAGCTGATATGAAGTGTATATGTGATGTATATGATTGATAGATTTGATAGAGTTGAGTTTCGGTTACCGATTTTTAGCCGTTACGTCGCCGGTTCAAGAATTGTCGAGATTTTTGTATAGTTGATTGAGCTGAGAATTGCTTGAAATTGTAAGCTGATATTCTTTGTTGTAAACACTTCATTTCAGATTAGTATTGAAGGAGTATCGAACTTGGGACTTCAGCTTCGAACCGAGATAACATTGAGAAGGTTTGTAGCATTATACTTTGAAGAATGAGTTGAGTTTGAGCAGAATTTTGATAAGAATTCTTGTTGTATTGTTCAGATTTGGAGCACCTAAAGAACCAAGAAATGAAAGGTATAATCAATATCATCAAGAGGGGACAAAGTACTCAAGATAGAGTAGTTGCTTGAGTAGTCCAAAATCACATATTATTTGTATAGTGACCCTAGATTGAATCACCTACTAACTGAAAACTAATAGCATACATTTAACTTAATAAAGCAAAATGCTTAACAGAGTAAAACGTGCGAAAACATAATCCATAATTTACATATCAGCTTAAAACATATTCAGACTTATTATAGTAGTGATATAACCATATCGAAAAGCTTAAAAGTAAACATTATACAGCTAAACAAATCCTTCTGTATAAAATCCTCAGAAAAGCTCCGGCTCTCCTAGTCCTGCCTCAAACCACCCGCTCCGTCTATCCTGCGACCTGCCCCATGGAATGAGGTGTCCAAGATAATAACTAGGACGTGAGCGCTAACGCCCAGTACATATATATGAGTAAACATATGTATATGATGCATGCAACATGATGACTGCTAAAGGGTCATCTGAAAAGTCATGCTCAGTACCGGTGCCACATGAGTGCTGCCACCGCACGGATCAATCTCTGGGTGCAACCACACTCTTCTAGTACACCAGAGTAGTCAGACATACATGTCCCCGCCGTCGTGGTACTCTCAGTGACAGACAATCAAGTATAGAGCTGAGCGGCTCTATAATCAGGTCTAACAAGGTATAGGCTTAACGTGTATGTGCACATGATATATGAATATAAAAAACAGTAAAACATACATCATGCCTCATAATAATGCCAAATAAATGCAATTTATAAACATGTATACTCGCTGGCAATCTCAGTCAATGTGTACGTACCTCTAGGCTAGTTCAAGTCTAGTAGGATCCTAGGTTTCAAGCCTATATTCAGAAGTTTACCGTATCACTACACAAGTTCTATAAGCCTTAACTAAGCTAATAAGTACTCCCAAAACTTAAATATATTCCCGAACCATACCTTCGTTTGTAGTAAGCCCTTTGGAGTCGCTAGCCCTAGACAACTATAACCACACCTTGGTTATTCCAAAACTTCTATTATAACTGATAGGGCCCTCAGTGTATCGCTTAATATAGACTAAACACTCGAAAGATTTTCTTATCAAATTTATCATCCGAATGCCCCTATTTATAAGCAAAATTCTCAACGACGATCAAAAGCTCCGTTCGGGATCGGAAGCTCCGTTCTCCGCATGCACGACACTTGTCAAAATATGAAGCTTAGTCATAGGTGCACATCATCGGAAGCTCCATTAATTAATCGGAAGCTCCGATCGCCATCGGACGTTCCGATCCTGCATCGAACGTTCCGATCTCTACCGAAAGCTCCGATCTCCTACTGGAAGTTCTGATTTCTTAATCATCCATTTAAGCCTTGATTAGTTATGTAATTACTTAAATCGGTGTGCGGGTTACTACATTATCCCCACCTTTAGATATTTCGTCCGCGAAATAAAATCTAAAGACAAATCAAGATAACAATATGAAACATCAAACCATGTTTTATTACAACAACTGTAATTATATATTTACATGGTAATCAAAAGTATAAAGCAAACAACTCATGATATTATGCTCGCATACGGATCTCGGTTTCCCAAGTTGGTTCTTCGACGCCTCGACGCTGCCACTGTACCATCACAAGTGGTATAGTCTTGTTCCGAAGAACTTTCTCCTTCTTGTCTAGGATACGAAGTTGTCGTTCAACATAAGACAGATCTGTCTCTATCTGAACATCCGTAGGCTGGATAACATGTGATTCATCAGCTATGTACTGTTGAAGTAACGACACATGAAAAACGTCATGTATACTGGAAAGATATGGTGGTAACGCCAAACGATATGCAACATCTCCGATCTTTTTCAGTATCTGGAAAGGCCCAATGAAACGGGATGACAACTTGCCTTTCACACCGAATCTCATCACCTTCCTGAAAGGTGACACTCGTAAGAACACGTATTCATCAGGCTCGGACTGAAGTGGCCTGCGGTGAATATTAGCATAACTGGCTTGCCGATCTTGAGCAGCTTTGATCCTCCGCTTGATCAAATCTACCTTGTCTACAATCTGCTGCACCAACTCGGGACCCTCAACTTGCCGTTCTCCTATCTCACCCTAGAATAACGGAGTATGACATCTTCGACCATACAATGTCTCGAAAGGTGTCATATCAATACTACGATGATAACTGTTATTGTAGAAAAATTCGATCAAAGGTAACTGATCCTGCAAAGATAAACCAAAATACATGACAGTAGAACGTAGCATATCCTCCAACGTACGAATTGTCCGTTCTGACTGTCCATCGGCATCTGGATGATATGCAGTACTTAAACTCAGAGTGGTACCCAACGCCTGCTGAAAACTACCCCAGAAACGTGAGGTAAATCGCGAGTCTCTATCACTGACTATGCTCACCGGAATCTCATGCAATCGCACTATCTCCTGGATATATAAGCGTGCCATGCGATCATAAGAATACTCCCGGTTGTAAGGAATAAAGTGTGCTGATTTCGTCAAACGGTCAACAACGACCCAGTAGCATCACACTGACGTGAAGTCATAGGCAAGTGGGTGACAAAATCCATAGTCACATGCTCCCACTTTCATTTGGGAATCTCAAGATTCTGCAGTAATCCACCTGGTCGTCGGTGTTCAGCCTTGACCCGTTGACAAACCAAACATCGAGCAAAAAAATTGGTATACACTTCGCTTCATCCCCTTCCACCAGAATCTAGTTCGCAAATCCTTATACATTTTCATGCTTCCAGGATGAACTGACAATCGACTCCTATGAGCTTGAGAAAGAATATCATTCCTGAACTCCGCAACATCAGGTACAACCACTCGATTCGATAAGAACAATAAACCATCTGCCTGATAATGGAATCCAGATGTATTAACTCCATTGGCTAGACGTGCCAAACGCTGAGTCTTAACATCAGATATCTGAGCATCTCTGATCCGAGAATAAAATTCTGGCTCAGATAGAATAGTATACAAACGAATCCCATTCCTCCTTTTCTTGTTCTTGAGTGTAAAACTCAGTGAACAACACTCCTGAATCATATGAGATAATTCACTAGTCTGAAGTGCAGAAAGTCTCACCTTCCGACTCAAAGCATCAGCAGTAAGATTAGCAGAACCTGGATGATATTTGATTTCACAATCATAATCTTTCAGTAAGTCCATCCAACATCTCTGTCGCATATTCAACTCCGCCTCAGTGAATAAATACTTCAAACTCTCGTGGTCAGTGAATATCTCAAATTTCTCGCCATAAAGGTAATGCCTCCAGATCTTGAGCGCAAATACAATGGCGGCTAACTCGAGATCATGCACTGGATAATTATTCTCATGCGTCTTCAACTGTCGAGAAGCATATTCAATAACATGTCCATGCTGTGTCAGAACACATCCTAGCCCCTGACCAGAGGCATCAGTGTAGACAATAAAACCTCCCGATCCAGAAGGTAGAGCTAGCACAGGTGCAGTAGTAAGATGTCTACGCAACTCGTGAAATGACTCCTCACAATCCGAAGACCATATGAAGGCAACATCCTTCCGTATAAGCTGTGTCAAAGGCCTGGCCAACTGTGCAAAATTCTCGATGAACCGACGGTAATATACCGTTAGACCCAAGAAACTTCGAATCTCAGCAACCGTCGTCGAACGAGACCAGTTCAGCACTGCCTCTATCTTACTAGGATCAACAGATATTCCTTCACTAGAAATCACATGACCGAGACACACTACCCGATCAAGCCAAAATTCACACTTGCTCAATTTCGCATATAGCTGCTTATCTCGTAAAGTCTGCAAAACAATCCTCAGATGCTGTGCATGCTCATTCTTTTGAGAATATACAAGAATATCATCAATGAAGACAATGACAAATCTATCCAGATATTCTCGAAATACTTGATTCATCAGATTCATAAAAATTGCCGGTGCATTCGTCAAACCGAATGGCATCACTAGAAATTCATAATGCCCGTATCTGGTCCTAAAAGCAGTCGTAGAAATATCTGAGTCTCGTACCCGCATCTGGTGGTATCCCGATCTCAGATCTATCTTGGAGTAGACAGAAGTACCCTGTAATTGATTGAACAAATCATCAATCCACGGCAAATGATACTTATTCATGATGGTGACACGATTCAACTGTCGGTAATCAATATACAATCGCATCGATCCATGCTTTTTCTTGACAAATAACACAGGTGCTCCCCACGGAGAAACACTCGGACGAATATATCCTTTATCAAGCAGATCCTGCAACTGTTGTTTCAATTCCCTCATCTCTGACGGTGCCAGACGATGAGGTGCTTGGGATATAGGCGTAGTTCCTGGTACTAGATCAATACCAAATTCAACCTCTCAAACCGGAGGAAAACCAGGAATCTCATCAGGGAATACATCAGGAAACTCGCTGACAACCGGTAACAGATCAATACCCGGACTACTCATGGACATATCAACTGCATAAATGAGGTAGCCCTCCCCACCTAACTCTAAGACATGACATGCCTTCAAAGCCGAAACAAGTGGCATCGGAGGTCGCGCACCCTTACCATAAAAGCACCAGCTCTTACCCTCAACAGGATGAAACTGTACCAGACGCTGATAACATTCCACAATAGCGTGATACAAAGTCAACATATCTATTCCCAAAATACAGTCAAAATCTGCCATCGCTAAAATCATCAGATTAACAGACAACACGTGAACCTCAAACTCTAGAAGGCAACCCATCACTAGACGCTTAGTTACTACCTCCTGCTCCAACGAAGTAGATACAACTAAATCCATATCTAATTATACATAAGGTAATCTATGTCTCTTAACAAAGCGACTAGAAATAAAGGAATGCGATGCTCCTGTATTAATTAAAACAAGTGCAGGAATACCGCATAACAAAAAGGTACCTGCCAACATGCAATCGCTTCCCTCAGTAGCCTGCTTCTGAGGCAGAGCAAATACCTGCTCTTGAGTCTGTGGACGGTAACTAGAAGAACTCTGTGGTTCTGGCTGCTGATGTGTAAAAGTAGAAGCCTGAGATCCAAACTGTGATCCCGATCCACTAGCAGAACCCATACGCTGAGGACAATCTTTCCGCAGATGTCCCTGCTCACCACAAATATAACAAGCACCAGTAGCCTTCCGACACAAAGCTCCAAGATGCTTCCCACCACAATGACTGCAAATGTAATATCCGAAAAATCCATAAATCTATTCATGATTTATTACAAGAATTTTAAATGAATTTTAAGTTATTTCATTTGATTATTTATGATTTAAACGTTATTCTTAATTAAATGATTTTATGTGTTGTGTAAACGATTTAAAAGTGAATAATTCATGTTTTAAAAATATACATTTATTTATTGTGCTAAATGATTTTAATAGTTTGTGCACTTTAATTATGAAGTGTAAAGTTAGGATTTAAATTAATTGATGTTAGGTATATGCCTAATATATTTTTATGCCTTGTTAAATAATTTAATTGTTAATGATTGAATTAATCTTGGACTGAGAAAATGAGACTAGCCTACGCACGAGATCGTAGGAAATAATTCTACGAGTATTTTGAGTATATTATTGATATGATTTTATTTTTAATCATCGGGAGAAAAAATCTTATTAGTCCAGTTTAAAGCGTGCTAGACAGACTACATTTGATTTAGCATTCATAATCACTGTCCTTATCACTATCTACTCCCTACCCCACCCATGATACCCATGTTTTCCCCAAATCAATCCTTTTGTCCCCTTCCTTCTCCATTCTTCACGTTGCATCATCTTCTTCTTTTCTTTTCTTTTCTTCATTTCTTCTGTCCATCTCCATCTCTCAATCTCGTCACCCTATGAGCAACTTTCGTATTATGTTCATAACTTCTTCATCCGATGTCCAAACTTCAATCCATTTGAAGGGTTATCTTCCTTACATCTGTACCTTCGATTTGAGCTATGAATCGCTATTTTTGGTGGACGTTTCAGTCTAGATCAAAGCCTTCTTGTAAGCTGCCTTTGCACTTGATTTCTGCTGCAATTCTTCTTTGATTTTGTCTTTGGTTTTTGGTGTCTCCTCACCATGTATATGTGTTATTTTGAGCCTAGGAATAGCTGAACAAATCCTTTCATATCAGCTCATTTCAGCCTCACATTGATCATGTCTCGATTCCGTTCAAGTATGGCTAGATTTCTACCAAGGTCCAAGTTAATCTTGTTCTTCAAATATCCAAGGCAAGTACACATTTTAAAGGTTTTGAAACCACCATTAAAAATATATTTATTTTGATATGAAAAGATGTATGTTGAAATATGTATGCATGAATTTCAATAATTTCAAGAGCATGAAGTTTTGATTTTAAGGGTTTGAAAGACATGTTATGTGATAGTGTGAAATCGTGAAGCATAAGTCGTTCTTGTCATGTTCTTGAATTTGATTCAAGAGATACATGTTTCATTTAAGTTTTTATGTGTTGTTGAAGTTTCAAGGGATATTTGATTTAAAGTATATAGCTAGAGTAGTAGAAAATACCATATTTTGAAGTATTGAGTTAGTTTGAGTTAAAGTTTTCAAATGTTACATGTGTTGGATTGTTCCGGATTAGCAGCACTTGTTACCATTTTGATGATTAAGACTAGTTTACTAATACAAATGATATGATTAATTTTATTTGAAATATAACTCATTTATCTACAACTTTAATGTTTTGAGTTTTGTCAAAATCATTTTAGAATATTGGCTAAAATCACCCCGAAGTGTGTCAGGTGTTTTGAATTTCTAGCAGTGACACATCTCGGGATAATGAGCACAACCTTTTACTGAATACTCCAATTGAGGTGCAGTTTTCTGCATTGGAAAGCCACGATCACGGGCTACAACTTCATGTTTACCACTTGTCCAAATTCCGACTACAAAATAGAGTTTCATCACCTGATAAATGCCACTCCAGAATGGGTCTCGCTCGAGCGAGAGTTGGTGCCGCTCGAGCGAGGATGTTTCTGCCCCCTTACACTTTGTTTGCATGTTTTTAAGTTATAAATGCATGTTTATGATGTATTAAGGTGTTTTAAGTATATTTAAGAGTTCCTGTGCAAAAAGTTACAAGTTTTACGACAAGAACGAAAAGAACGACTTACGTGGACCGATTATGTTAAGTGATGCATGTACATTGTCTAAGTTTCATTCATGAAACCTATGTTAAATATGAAAATATGATTTTTATCATCAATGACATGCATGAAGTTATCGAGTAAAGTTTTATGTTCATGAAATGAAAGTTAAGATAGAAATCAAGATGTTTCAATGATGCTTCATAATGATATGATGAATGATAAGTTATGATGAAAGTAAAATGATATGATAAGATGATATGATGATGAAATGATATGATGATGAAGCATAAAGGATTTTGTTGTCTTATGTGTTTTTGTGGTGACAATACGGGATTGGTATTTCGGGATGGGCGCCGGAGGGACCTTTCCAAATCTACGGGACTGGCACTTCGGGATAAGCTCTGGAGGGGCCTTTCCAATTATGAGTTAAGCGATTGAAAGACACGGGACTGGCACTTCGGGATAAGCTCCGGAGTGTCCTTTCCAATTACTTGTTGATCAACAATGAATGATAAGATTAGGCCTATCAGACGGTTGCCACAACTTAACATAATTCATCAATTAAGGTTAAAATTATGTTCACCCTGTAAGAGTGGGTGCCCAGTGAGCCAACTGTGTGGCTATGGGCTTTGATGACTCTTTGTATAAACAATCTTTTGTTTAATATTATTTACACTTTTATTAATGGCAATGACTTTATATTACTTCATATTGTTATATTGTGATATACTATTGTTGTTTTGATAAAGACCTTGAATATACTATAGTGTATGTAAGATGTGGTAGAACATGGGGATGTCTATCATGAAATACATCTTATAGTCACTGTATATTCTAAAACCGTTCCTAGTCGATTGAGCCGTCCGATAATAAGGATAAGGATCGCTCGAGTTTGAGACTAGCATTTGCGATGCGGAGTACCACGTTTCATTGGTAGGGAACATGGAGATGTTCGAAGCATGCAAATGGATATTCATAGGATGAATAATCGAACTACCCTATCCGGACTTTCCAAGTGGTTATCACTTATCGAGTGGATAAAGTCCGCGGTTTTGGTTGTACACCATTAGTCCTTACGAATTGAAACATCATGGAGACTCTATATGCTAGTGCTGTGCTTTGACTCGTTTACCGACTCTATGGGGGTCATCAGGTGTCGAGATTGGGTACAGTTACGACACATATAGGAGTCAATGCATTGTTGTCAAGGATTCACCACATACTTGCGAGTATGGATATCCTATGCGATCTGAGGAGATATTAGTGTGACAAATCTCTGGCCAGAGTACTTGATGTGATTTAAGAAATGGTTTCTTAGTAGCACATGCGATGTCACTAATTTGATCTTCAAGATGTATTGCATAGTTATCGAATCTTGAGCGACTCTCGATATACCAATGGTTGTTGATTCGATCGGGATATATGGATGAAGGGACCGTACTGTACGCTAACCAAAATCTACTGGTTCTTGTAGGCACTATCAGTGATACCTAGGGAATCATGGGGCGATGTTGCTAGGCGCTTTACCATGATTCGTTGGGCAAGTCGGAAAGTGTTGTTCCGAGTCACAAGGAGTTGTGAGCCCACGGCTAGCTGTATCCCTGAACCATTGAGGGTCACACAGTGTAATGGAGTTTTAATCCCCGTTGAGATAGTTAAATTTAAAGAGTTAAATTTAATGAACTAAGGAGTTGGACTTCTTAAATAAGAGTAAGGGAGTAGGATTTCCTAAAATGACATAGGGATGGACATTTTTGGAAACCACTGAATTCGGATTCAGGAAAATTTATTTTGACTTTAAAATGTGCAGAAATGGTTTCTGTGCACATTGGTGAAATCAGTTCATCAATCGGAGTCATGATGAATTTTATATTAATTTCTGAACGAGCGGGCTTTGCTTGTCGGGCCCCAGCTTATGACTAATGGGCCCTAAGGTGTTAGTGGCCTGCATTATAAATAAGTTATTTCAGTACAGAAATTACACACAACAGGTCATAATTTTTGAGACAGAGAAAATTTTCGAACCCTAGCTCTCTCTCTCTGTTCGGCCGACCCCTCCCCCTCTGCCCGAGATTTTCCGGTCTGTGATTTTGAATCGCAGTAAGGAATAACGAATCAGATTCGTTTATTCTCTTCGCAGAAAACTTCTGATAGATTTTCTAGTGCAATCTATCAGAGGGATTAAACCTCTGTTCGTGGACCTGATTGAAGGAGTTCATCGGTTCCAGGGAGAGACAACAAGAGCAGATAAAATCTGTTGGTGTCCAGTAATCTCGTTGCGAGATTGAAGGTAAAATTTGATAATTGTTATGTGAATTTTACACACACAATAATTTAATCGTTGAATGGTTGATACCCACACCATGGAATTGTTCCATGATAAAATTTTTTAAACTTCCGCTGCACCGGGTATCAATCGTGATTGATCTGACCGCCAGTTTTTTCCAACAGTGGTATCAGAGCCAGGTTGCTCAGATCAAACGATTAAATTAATCAATTGTACAAAAATTTTTGAGTCTCGGTTTTTGAAACAAAATAAATATTTTTAAATAAAAAAAAAAAAATTTTTCCGGGGCAAAACCCGGGCAGCGATTGGATCGCTGCCCGGTGGGGCAGCAATTGTTGCTGCCCCGGGCGGCGCACGGCGCCGCCCAAAGGGGGCGCACGGCGCCGCCCAAGGCGGCGACCGTCGCCGCCCAGGGCGGCGCACGGCGCCGCCCAGGGCAGCGCTGTGCGCTGCCCAGCGCAGCGCTGGGCGCTGCGCAGGGCGGCGCTCGGCGCCGCCCAGGGCAGCGCCAGGCGCTGCCCTAAGGGGGCAGCCGGGCTGCCCCCGGCCCGCGCGCCCGGGTGCGGGCCGGCCCGGGAGTGTACCGGGCGGCCCGCGGGAAAAATTATATTTTTATTTAAAATTAATTTTAATATTTAAAATTTTATTTTTGGTCCGGTCAAAAATTGTTTTTGATTGGTTCACGAGATTTCGGATCGAATTGTTCGAGTCCGTAAATTTTAAAATTGATTTTGGATAAATTTGAATTTTTGGAAAATTTTAATATTTTATCCGTAAATTGAATTTTGAAATCAATTATTTTGGTACAATTGATGATAAGATATGATCTTATGATATATTAAGTAAAATATGATTTTATTTGTAAAATTGGATTTTATAGATAAAATATGATTTTATTTGATATAGAGATAAAAATGATTTTATATGTGAAATGAGATTTTATATATAAAATATGATTTTATCTTGTTTAAATTTGAATTGCCACAGCATGTTATCCAATAAATTAATTTTGAATTAAATGTTATTGGATAAGGATGATCGATTGCCATGACCAATTTTGTAGGTGTATGTTAGGGATTTACATTTTGTCTTTATTATTGTTGGTTTTATTAATGGGCCTGGTTTATGGCCCGATATGAATGTCATATGTAATAAAAGTGGGCTTGGTTTATAGCCCGTTCCCACCCCCTAAAAATGTATCCCCTACTTGTCATTGTTATTTATTGTAAATACATTAGATTTAGTGGGAGATCAAGATTTGAAGATGGTGGGCCCAGCAGACAATGAAGACTGAAGAAATGTAAATTGGAAGCATATGTAATAGGATTGCATTTGCATACTGCATATTACCTAGGATTGGACTAAGACCCGTGATTGGCAACCACGGGTCAATTAGAAATGGAATCGATCATCCTATATAATATGTGATATTATGATTGTATGCATGTTTAGACATAAATTGCGTGAATCCGGCAATGCATGCAATAAATTAAATATGATGAGACAAATATTTTTATAATTAAAAATCCCTCATTTTAAATATGATTTAAAATTTATATCAAGATAAATAAAGGAAATTTAAATATTGTTTAAATGTTCCTACCTTCCATCAACGGTCAATGTATGTGATGCTACCCGCGGATACGGTCCGGCTCATATTATTGGGGGGGCCCGTCCGTCGGAAAGCTGTACATTGGATCGACAAATGTTGTAAGTTGGGTGGAACTCCCATGGGATCGGCTCATATTATTGGGGGATCCACATGGCGACCGTCCATCACAACTTAATATTGATGGGTCATCTTGACATGTCACTTTAAACGGCGTCATATTATTGGGCCCTTATTGGACATGAGGTAAATACATGGGGGTTGCTTTGGAAGCAATTGGGCTCTACCTTTTGAGAATTATGGTTGGCTGATATTATTCGGGACCATAAGTTTGTCAATTGGACTCCATGTTCTCACTAAGGAAAAAGTTTCCCGTTTTCACTAGAGGGTGGTGAAATCGTTAAAATAGTGGGAGTGAGATTCATAAAATTAAATTCGCCTATTTTATGTCTTAGTAAATTGTTAAACAATCATTGATATATGTCTGTTTTCCTTTTCAGTATTTCATACAATGAATTCGCGAAATCCTTTATTCTCGATCCTCGAACAAAACAAGCTGACTGGCGCCAACTATACGGAATGGTTCCGGAAGTTGAAGATTGTCTTAACTTCGGAGAAAATGCTCTACGTGTTAGATAAAGCACCTCCGAAGGAAGCACCAGCTGACATAACGGAGGAATTGGCCAAACTTGATGCATGGTGTGACCATGACATCAAGACCAAATGCTATATGCAAGCCTCGATGTCTGATGAACTCCAGAGGCGATTTGAGGACACGGTGAATGCTGCTGACATTCATACGCAACTCAAGGAACTTTTTGGGGCTCAGTCGAGGGCTGAAAGGTTCTCTACTGTTAAGGAGTTGATGACGTGCCGCATGCGTGAAGGGACTTCGGTCCGTGATCATGGGGTACGAGTGATTTGGCTCATACAGAAGTTAGCGACCCTTGATTTGGTGTTGGAGCATGAACTCAATGTGGACTTGCTGCTTCTATCTCTTCCTTCTTCATTTGATGGATTCGTGATAAATTTTAATATGAACAAGATAGAGGCCACCCTTGAAGAGATGGTCAATATGCTCGTTACATATGAATCCACACTTAAGAAGGATAAGCCAGCTTTCTTGGTGGGCTCCTCATCTTCTGCTAAGAAGGGCCAAGTATGAAGGGCAAGAAACGTTCTGCCCCACCCAAGAAAGTGGAACCCGAGAAGAAGCAAAAGACAAAGGCTTCAAACAATGGAAAATCCAAGGATGTTTGCCATTACTGCAAGAAGCCGGGTCATTGGAAGCGCAACTGCAAGGAGTATCTTGAGCAGTTGGGAACTGCAAAGGGTATGTTCTATATCGAAATAAACATGTCACTTAATACAACTTCTTGGGTATTGGATACCGGATGTGGATCTCACATTTGCAATGATTTGCAGGTGATGACAAGAAGTCGCAGGCTTAGAATGGGTGAGACCCAGCTGAGGCTCGGGAATGGTTCCAGAGTTGAAGCTACGGCCATTGGAGATGTTTGTTTGATTTTGCAGAATGGTTTTAAATTATTGTTGAGAGATGTTTTATTTGTGCCAGATTTAATTAAAAACATTATTTCTATTTCTATGCTTGATAGAGATGGTTATTCTTGTAATTTTGTGAATGGGATTTGCAATATTTACAAGAATGAATGTTTAATTGGAAATGGACAACTTGAAAACGATCTATACAATTTAAAACTAAAAGACGTTCCAATTAATTATTTTGATAAACCGGCTACAACAAACAAAAGGAAAATCGATAGTCAAAACCCGGCAAACCTTTGGCACGCTAGACTAGGTCATATTTCCTCAAGGAGGATGAACAAGCTAGTGGGAGAGGGCATGTTTGATATGTCTGATATTAACTCTCTACCTACTTGTGAATCCTGCCTAAAAGGAAAAATGACTAAATCTCCTTTTAAGGGAAACCTGAGCGTAGTCAGAATCTGTTGGATTTGATCCATACAGATGTTTGTGGTCCATTTAGAGTAGGGACTCAACATGGCCACACCTACTTCATTACCTTTACTGATGATTATTCAAGGTATGGGTATTTATATTTAATGAAATATAAGTCTGAAGCATTTGAAAAGTTCAAAGAATTCAGGGCTGAAGTAGAAAACAAGCTAGGTAAAAGTATTAAAGCACTTCGATCGGATCGAGGTGGAGAATACTTGAGTACCGAGTTTTTGGACTATCTGAAAGAGAATGGGATTCTCTCTCAGTGGACTCCTCCTATGACACCACAGCTTAATGGTGTATCGGAGCGTCGTAATCGAACTTTGTTGGACATGGTTCGATCTATGATGAGCTTCACTGAGCTTCCACCTTCGTTTTGGGGCTATGCGCTTGAGACGGCGGTATTGTTGTTGAACAACGTCCACACTAAAGCAGTGGACAAAACACCACGAGTTATGGAATGGCAAAGCTCCTAAGTATTCGTACTTGAGGATTTGGGGATGTCCTGCTTACGTGAAGCGGACAGTGGGAGATAAGTTGGATAGTCGATCCAGCTTATGTTATTTTGTAGGGTATCCGAAGAATTCAATCGGATATTATTTCTATTATCCTACTGAAACAAAGGTGTTTGTTTCTAGGAATGCCACCTTCTTGGAGAAGGAGTTCTTATTGGATAAGAAAGGCGAGATGATGGAACTCGAAGAAGTTCGAGAAGAACCCAAAATACAAAATAACGATCCTACACCTCAGGAACCATTGCTGGACACGCCTGCACCTAGAAGATCCGAAAGGACTTCTAGACCTCCAGTTCGATATGGTCTTCTTCTTGAAGGGGATCAAGATGAACCCGACATTGGATGTGATCCAAGAAACTTCAAGGAAGCAATTTCTGATGCGGATTCGAATTTATGGCTTGAAGCTATGCAGTCAGAATTGGATTCGATGCATACAAACCAAGTTTGGTCTTTAGTAGATCCTCCGATGGAATTGTTCCGATAGGGTGTAAATGGATCTACAAAAGAAAGCTTGGGCCTGATGGTAAGGTATTGACCTACAAGGCGCGATTGGTGGCTAAAGGTTATACTCAAAGGCAAGGAGTTGACTATGACGAAACCTTTCACCAGTTGCAATGTTCAAGTCCATAAGAATCCTAATTGCCATAGCTGCATGGTATGACTATGAGATATGGCAAATGGATGTGAAGACTGCTTTTCTTAATGGAGACATTAAGGAGGAAATCTATATGAAGCAGCCTGAGGGGTTCACATCCATGGGAAGCGAGCATAAGGTATGCAAGCTTCAGAGATCAATTTATGGTCTAAAACAAGCATCAAGAAGTTGGAACCAGAAATTTGATGAAACAATAAAAGATTTTGGTTTCATCAAGAACCCGGAGGAACCTTGCGTGTACAAGAAAGTAGTTAAGGATGCGGTGACATTCTTAGTACTTTATGTTGATGACATCCTACTCATTGGGAAATGATGTAGGGATGTTGCAGTCAACGAAGATATGGTTATCAGGTAGATTTTCGATGAAGGATTTGGGAGAGGCATCCTACATTCTTGGGATACAGATCTATAGAGATAGGTCTAAGAGAATGATAGGACTCACTCAATCAACCTACATCGATACCATATTGAAACGGTTTTCAATGGATGGGTCCAAAAGAGGACATCTACCCATGTGTCATGGAGTTTCTCTATCCAAGTCTATGTGTCCCAAGACTGATGCAGAGATAGAGAATATGACACATGTACCATATGCGTCAGCTATAGGTAGTATCATGTATGGGATGATATCTACCAGACCGGATGTAGCATTTGCTCTGAGTGTCACGAGCAGATATCAGTCTAATCCTGGTCAAATGCATTGGAAAGCCGTGAAGGACATTCTTAAGTACTTGCGAAGGACTAAGAATATGTTCATGGTTTATGGAGGACGAGAACTCAAACTGGAAGGCTATACCGACTCTAGCTTCCAAAGTGATGTGGATGACTCGAAGTCTACCTCTGGATTTGTGTTCATGCTCAATGGCGGTGCTGTCTCTTGGAAGAGTTCCAAGCAGGACACCACAGCGGATTCCACCACTGAGGCTGAATACATTGCAGCATCAGCTGCTGCTAAAGAGGCCGTTTGGATGAGGAATTTCGTCCAAGAGTTGGGCGTCATTCCTAAATTTGTTGGTCCAGTCCCGGTGTACTGCGACAACACGGGTGCCGTTGCTCAAGCAAAGGAACCAAGGTCTCATCAAAGATCCAAACACGTACTGAGAAAATACCACATAATCCGGGAGATTGTGGAAAGAGGAGACATCATTGTCGAACGAGTGGCCTCTGCAGACAATATCGCTGATCCGCTTACTAAGCCTTTGCCAGGACCATTGTTTGACAAACATCGCGAAGCAATGGGTCTACGTAGTATGACTAGTTGGCTATAGGGCAAGTGGGAGATTGTAAGAGTGGGTGCCCAGTGAGCCAACTGTGTGGCTATGGGCTTTGATGACTCTTTGTATAAACAATCTTTTGTTTAATATTATTTACACTTTTATTAATGGCAATGACTTTATATTACTTCATATTGTTATATTGTGATATACTATTGTTGTTTTGATAAAGACCTTGAATATACTATAGTGTATGTAAGATGTGGTAGAACATGGGGATGTCTATCATGAAATACATCTTATAGTCACTGTATATTCTAAAACCGTTCCTAGTCGATTGAGCCGTCCGATAATAAGGATAAGGATCGCTCGAGTTTGAGACTAGCATTTGCGATGCGGAGTACCACGTTTCATTGGTAGGGAACATGGAGATGTTCGAAGCATGCAAATGGATATTCATAGGATGAATAATCGAACTACCCTATCCGGACTTTCCAAGTGGTTATCACTTATCGAGTGGATAAAGTCCGCGGTTTTGGTTGTACACCATTAGTCCTTACGACTTGAAACATCATGGAGACTCTATATGCTAGTGCTGTGCTTTGACTCGTTTACCGACTCTATGGGGGTCATCAGGTGTCGAGATTGGGTACAGTTACGACACATATAGGAGTCAATGCATTGTTGTCAAGGATTCACCACATACTTGCGAGTATGGATATCCTATGCGATCTGAGGAGATATTAGTGTGACAAATCTCTGGCCAGAGTACTTGATGTGATTTAAGAAATGGTTTCTTAGTAGCACATGCGATGTCACTAATTTGATCTTCAAGATGTATTGCATAGTTATCGAATCTTGAGCGACTCTCGATATACCAATGGTTGTTGATTCGATCGGGATATATGGATGAAGGGACCGTACTGTACGCTAACCAAAATCTACTGGTTCTTGTAGGCACTATCAGTGATACCTAGGGAATCATGGGGCGATGTTGCTAGGCTTTACCATGATTCGTTGGGCAAGTCGGAAAGTGTTGTTCCGAGTCACAAGGAGTTGTGAGCCCACGGCTAGCTGTATCCCTGAACCATTGAGGGTCACACAGTGTAATGGAGTTTTAATCCCCGTTGAGATAGTTAAATTTAAAGAGTTAAATTTAATGAACTAAGGAGTTGGACTTCTTAAATAAGAGTAAGGGAGTAGGATTTCCTAAAATGACATAGGGATGGACATTTTTGGAAACCACTGAATTCGGATTCAGGAAAATTTATTTTGACTTTAAAATGTGCAGAAATGGTTTCTGTGCACATTGGTGAAATCAGTTCATCAATCGGAGTCATGATGAATTTTATATTAATTTCTGAACGAGCGGGCTTTGCTTGTCGGGCCCCAGCTTATGACTAATGGGCCCTAAGGTGTTAGTGGCCTGCATTATAAATAAGTTATTTCAGTACAGAAATTACACACAACAGGTCATAATTTTTGAGACAGAGAAAATTTTCGAACCCTAGCTCTCTCTCTCTGTTCGGCCGACCCCTCCCCTCTGCCCGAAATTTTCCGGTCTGTGATTTTGAATCGCAGTAAGGAATAACGAATCAGATTCGTTTATTCTCTTCGCAGAAAACTTCTGATAGATTTTCTAGTGCAATCTATCAGAGGGATTAAACCTCTGTTCGTGGACCTGATTGAAGGAGTTCATCGGTTCCAGGGAGAGACAACAAGAGCAGATAAAATCTGTTGGTGTCCAGTAATCTCGTTGCGAGATTGAAGGTAAAATTTGATAATTGTTATTTGAATTTTACACACACAATAATTTAATCGTTGAATGGTTGATACCCACACCATGGAATTGTTCCATGATAAAATTTTTTAAACTTCCGCTGCACCGGGTATCAATCGTGATTGATCTGACCGCCAGTTTTTTCCAACAGACCCTCATGTTTATGTTTATGTCATGATATGTTATGTTCATGGTTTAAGTTCATGGTTTATATTCATGATTTACGTTCATGATTTGATGTATGTTCAAGTCTCATGATTTGAGTAAGATTTTCAAGTGCATACATTTCTTCAAGGATCGAAAGGTAAGGTTATGCATTCACGCATGAAGTTGATTTTCAAGATTTTGATGTTAGGCATGACGAAGTTCATGGTTATGACTTTTGCATTTTAAGAGCTTTGAAGATTATGTTCAATAATTTTAAGTCTAATGCATCACGATGTTCATATTCTTTTAAGTTTGAATTATTTGGAAACCATGATAAAATCGATATGTATATTTTAATCTTGCTGAGTCCTTTAGACTCACTATACTTGAATGATGCAGATGGTTTAGCAGTTTTGATTTAAAAAGATTTGGTAGCACAACTGAAGAGTCCAAGAGGCGAAGACATTGCATGACACAATAGTTCAAAAGCTCTGATGTATTTAAAGAGAAAATATTTACCTATGTTTATTTATGTTATGTTGTTACAATATTTTATGTACGATGTTTAAAAGTAATGGTTTAATTATTTTCATTTCCAGTCTTTTAAAGATGAGTTTTGAGAATTTTAAATGTTTCGTCTTTTAAATGTTCATTTCACTTTGATATTTGTTATGGAAGTTTCTCGATTATTTTAAATGTATTTGATGTAGTATTTTGTTTATAGTAACTCACATTCCCTTATCCTATTTAAATGTTAGTAGTAAGTTTTGACGTGTCGTATTTTAAATGGTCTTTATTATAGAGTTGCATCGGTGTTTATTAGACTTTGTGAACACGAAGTCACGAGTTTTATTGTTAAAAATTTAGATTTTAAATTCTTTTGGAATTGGTGTGATGCACTCGCTGTATGACTTTTAAGTTTAGAAAAATTTTCCCAACCTTTTTCCGCAACTATTTTCATTAAATGCTTGTAAGAATATGGGACGTCACAACAAAACTCCTCATTCTTCTTCTTCTTCTTATTCCCAAAACGAAATGTACCTCGTGAACCACGAGAACCAGACAAAGTAGTAGTAGAAGAAGACATAAATCCAGATTGCACAACAGATTGTGCCCTAGGCCCAAGAGATCCATCCACTAGGATGTTCTGGCATCATCAATAGTGCCCGCCTGTTGCTGTTCTCCACTTGACGGCAACGGTTCACCAAAGTCTCATAATATGTCGGATCATCACAGACGACAACTTGTGAGTAGATATCTTGATTCAAACCTTGCAGAAAGATATCATACTTTGACGCATCAATGTCACTGATATGAGGACTGAAAGGTAGCAGATCAAGAAATTGTTGCTGATATTGATCAATTGTCATTGATCCTTGCCTCAGGTCAGCAACTCCATAGATCGTGCCTGGTGAACTGCTGGAGGAAAATATAGTTTCTAAAACTGCTGACAGAAATCCCCCCAAGTCACCTGTCCTCTCTTCGTACGTGCCTGAGTAGCCTTGGCATCCCACCATAAGTGTGCTCGATTTTCTAGAACAAATTCTAGAACTTCCAGTTTCTGCTCTTCAGTGCAATCGAAAGCTCGAAAAGCACTCCCGAGTTTGAACATCCAACCTGTTGCTTGTTCAGGATTTTCGCCACCCAATAAAGGCTTCAGTCCTACTTGCATAAACTTATCGATAGTGTAGCGACATCTACCCTCATGAGGACGATGTTGATAATCATGGTGGCGATGATGACGATGATAATGACCACCTTCCTGGCCAGCACTACCATGGCTCTCATCACCTCTCCCGGTCATATCCTAAAAATATATGCACATTTAAAATCCCAAATGCGCAATAATTACTCAAGACTAGACTAAATCCCAAGTACTAATTCCCAAAATCTAAGCATGCTCTGATACCAAAAATGTAGTGACCCTGCATTGAATCACCTACTAACTGGCAACTAATATCATGCATTAAACATAATAAAGCACAATGCTTAACAGAGTAAAACGCGCGGAAACATAATCCATAATTTACATATCAGCTTAAAACATATCCAGGATTATTATAGTAGTGATACAACCATATCGAAAAGCTTAAAAGTAAACATTATACAGCTAAACAAATCCTGCTGCATAAATCCTCAGAAAAGCTCCTGCTCTCCTAGTCCTGCCTCGAACCACCCGCTCCGTCTATCCTGCGACCTGGCCCGTGGAATAGAGTGTCCAAGATTACAACTAGGACGTGAGCGCTAACGCCCAGTACATAAACATGAGTAAACATATGTATATGATGCATGCAACATGATGACTGGTAAAGGGTCATCTGAAAAGTCATGCTCAGTACCGGCGCCACATGAGTGCTGCCACTGCACGGATCAAACTCTGGGTGCAACCACACTCGTCTAGTACACCAGAGTCATCAGACATACATGTCCCTGCCGTCGCGGTACTCTCAGTGACAGACTATCGAGTATAGAGCTGAGCGGCTATATAATCAGGTATAACAATGTATAGGCTCAACGTGTATGTGCACATGATATATGAATATAGAAAGCGGTAAAACATACATCATGCCACATAATAATGTCAAATAAATGCAACATATAAACATGTATACTCGCTTGCAATCTTAGTCAATGTGTACGTACCTCTAGGCTAGTTCAAGTCTAGTAGGATCCTAGGTTCCAAGCCCATATTCAAAAGTTCACCGTATCACTACACAAGTTCTATAAGCCTTAACTAAGCTAATAAGTACTCCCAAAACTTAAATAGATTCCTGAACCATACCTTCGTCCGTAGTAAGTCCTTTGGAGTCTCTAGTCCTAGATGACTATAACCACACCTTGGTTATTCCAGAACTTCTATTATAACTGATAGGGCCCTCAGTGTATCGCTTAATATAGACTAAACACTCGAAAGATTTTCTTATCAAATTTTTCATCCGAATGCCCCTATTTATAGGCAAAATTATCGACGACGGTCAAAAGCTCCATTTGGGATCGAAAGCTCCGTTCTCCGCATGCACGACACTTGTCAAAATCTGAAGCTTAGTCATAGGTACACATCATCGGAAGCACCGTTTGTCAATATGAAACTCCGATCGCCATCGGACATTCCGATCCTGCATCGGACATTTCGATCTCTACCGGAAGCTGCGATCTCCTACCAAAAGTTTTGATTGCTTAATCATCCATTAAAGCCTTTATTAGTTATGTAATTATTTAAATCGGTGTGCGGGTTACTACAATTTTCTTTTGTGCTTTTGCGTTGATATAGATTGATTTGGTTAAAAATGTTGAATTACTTGCTAGATTTATCATGTATGTTATGTTGGATACGAGTTTAATGCTACTAGATTATGTTTCATTCATATTGAGCCAACTATTCCTTGAGATTTTTGAATGGCAGATCCACCGAAAGAATACGAACGTTTGGACTATTATCGAGGAACGTAGGAGATAGATCGACTCCTATTGCCAAAATCTCGATATAGTGGGCCAAATTCCGGGAAAAAGAACTCAACGCCATCTCGAATGGGAGAGTAGGTGGGAGAGTTATTGTGGTCTTCTTCCCAGGGATCCCAAGAACCAATATAGAAATTATGAACCGATTTTAAGTCATGCATTGCAATTGAATTCTTCTAAATGATAATTTGTTGATGATATGCATGTATATGTTTTTTATGCTGGGAATTATTTTCTCACCGGAGTTATCTGGCTATTGCTATGTTTTGCATGTGTGCATGACAATAGGTGGGGCAAGAGCGAGTCAGAGACGACATGGATAACTCGAGATCGAGATTATACGTGGTGACTCGGGTCTAGCAGATGTTGTGTTTTATAGTATTTTTCCAAACATGTTTAGAAGTCAAGTGACCTTGTTTATGTTTTGAAGAATACTTGTTGAATACTTTGTTTAATTTAGTTATTTCATGTATTTAGAATACTAGATGGATGTAAGAAATACATGCAATTATGCTTGTCACTTGAGTTATATATATATATATATATATATATATATATATGCAATTTTCAGAATTGAATGAGCATGTTTATGGTTATAAAATTAGATACATGTATGCATTTTCAGATTTGGAACAGCCTTGGAAGAATTCAGATTTTAGAAGGGCACGGATCCTGTAAATACGTCCGTGCATAGGTTCGTGTGGTCTGGAGTCGAGGTAGAAACTTAGAAATTTTGAGTTGTTGTGCACGGACCCTAGCACAAAGATAGCACGGAGTCCGTGTAGATACCAGTAACTTTATGTTTTTGAGTTATTTTGTGCACAGACCTTGAAACAGAGGTGGCACGGGGTTCGTGTACCTTACAGCCTTAGAATCTTGGCTACAAATTAATGCACGGACCTGTGCATGTAGTTCGTGTATTTTTTTTAAAATTTTTTTTCATGATTTGATTATCTTGTATTATTTATGTTTAATTATTTTTTGCCCCTAAGATTAAATTAGCAACCCGAGGTCCCCACAACAGGTGGTATCAGAGCGATAAGTTCCTTAAGTTGAAATAGAAGCGAGTGAGTGGGGTAGATCGAATCCTCTTAATTGTTTTATACTAGCATGAGATTGATTTAAATGTTGAATGACATGCCTTACATGCTAGTATGATACATTCTTTAATGTTTTTAGATTATTTGTCACATGATGTTGTGGTTTAGATTATAAGAATGCTTTATTGCTTTAAGAATTACATGCATACCTGAATATCTGAGTTGATTGGAAGCATGTATTATCTGAGAATGAATCAGAACTGGTTCTTGTTCAAAACTCGATATTTTGAGAACGCATGAATATGCCGATCAGAGGGGGACTGAAACAGAATGGTTGAATATGATATATTATTGTACTTGTGTACTAATCCATTTGTATATCAGATATGCCTCCTCGTCGAACACCTATTACTAGACAGACAGTGGAAGTTCCTCAGGAAGAACAGGAAAATGTTCCACAAGCAGCAGAAGCTCCTAGAACAGAACAGGGTAGTACCTTTAGAGATACGATGGATGTCACACCGTCACCGATGTAGATACTATTGAAAAGATTTCAATCCTTCAATCCACCTACCTTGAAAGGAACCGAAAACTCAGTTGAATGTGAAGGCTGGTTAGAGAACATTGAGATGCTGTTTGATTCTCTTGACTATGCCGATGACAGACAAATCAGACTGATTGGGCACCAATTGCAAGATGTTGCAAAAAGTTGGTGGATTAAAACAAAGAAAGCTCTTGAGAACCGAGGTACGACTATCACTTGGAAAGTGTTTAAAACAAAATTTTATCAACGTTTCTTTCCAGTGTCATACAGAAAAGATAAGAATGCAGAGTTTGCTAATCTAAAGCAAGGCAACCTGAACATAGAAGAATATGTGGCTAAGTTCTCCACTTTGTTGAAGTTTTCTCCACATGTAGCTGAGAACGAAGAGGCTAAAGCTGATCAGTTCATCCATGGACTGAATCCCGATGTATTTACTTTGGTGAACTCTGGAAGGACTAACAACTTTTCTAAAGCACTTGATAGAGCAAAGGGAGCGGAGGCTGGTTTGATTAATCAACGAGGAGCATCGTTTGTTGCACAGACTCAAAGACAGCCACAACCACCAGCTCAGTTTCAGCAACCATTCCCCAGATTTGAGGGAGGTAATAACATTAGTGGTAAGAAAGATTTTCTAAGGCCCAGAGGAAAGAAGTTTAAGAAATCAGGCAGTAGTTCATCTAGCTCCAGTGGCCCGAGACAGATGAGTCTTGGTGAGAGTTCTGAGTATACAGGGGTTTATTGCAGCAAATGTGGAGGGAGACATCCCAGTGATCAGTGTAGAGGTATGTTTGGTAGTTGCAACATATGCCATCAGACGGGACATTTTTCCAGAGTATGTCCACAGCGTGGTTCTGGGAGATCACAAGGTGCAGGGTCATAGATATCAGTGGCTTAGCCTGAAAGGCAAGAATCTTCTGTACATTCCTTCCAGCCACAGCCTCAGCAACAGAATAGACCAGGAGGTAGCCAAGTAGCAAGTCAACCTCTGAGACAGCAAGACCCAGTCTTAGCCTTGACTGAAGAACAGGCTCAGGCAGCATCGGATGACATCATAGCAGGTAACTATTCTCTCTGTGGTTATCCTGCTTATGTGCTAGTAGATACAAGTGCATCCCATACTTTCATTTCTGAAAAATTTTCCATATTATATGCATTGCCTGTTGAGTTATTATATGTTGTAGTATCTATCTCTTCACCTTTGGGGAGAGGTATTGTGTCCGTGAAATCTGTCAGAAACTGTATACTGCAGTATGAAGGTAATGTGATAGAGATAGACTGTATTGTGCTTGGATTGTTAGATATTGACTGTATTATTGGCATAGATACGTTAACCAAGTACAGGGATACCGTAGACTGCTTTCAGAAAGTTGTGAGATTCACACCAGAAATGTTAGAAGAATGGAAGTTCTACGGTAAGGGTTCGAGATCTCGAATTCCTTTGATATCTGTTTTATCTATGACTTGATTATTGCAGAAAGGAGCAGAGGGATTCTTTGTTTATGCAGTATATGTGATAAAAACTAGCCCAGAATTGGCTGACTTGCCAGTGGTTAGTGAATTTGCTGATGTCTTCTAGAATGAGATTCTGAGATTACCTCCAGTCCGTTAGATAGACTTCAGTATTGAACATATTCCAAGTACATTACCTATTTCGAAAGCTCCTTATAGAATGACACCAGTTGAGTTGAAAGAATTAAAAGAACAACTTGAGGATCTCTTGGCAAAAAGGTACATTAGACCGAGCGTTTCACCTTGGGGCGCTCTGGTTCTATTTGTACGAAATAAAGAAGGATCAATGAGACTTTGCATTGACTACCGGCAACTGAACAAGGCAATGGTAAAGAATCGTTATCCTTTGCCTCGAATAGATGATTTATTTGATCAGTTGTAGGGTTGATCGGTTTATTCCAAGATTGACCTGAGATCCGGGTATCATCAGCTGAGAGTTCGAGATTAAGATATACCCAAGACTGCATTCAGAACAAGGTATGGCCATTTTGAATTTATAATCATGCCGTTTGGTCTGACTAATGCTCCAACAGTGTTTATGGGCCTTATGAATCGGGTATTTCAGAAATACTTAGATGATTTCGTGATTATTTTCATTGATGATATTTTGATCTATTCAAAAAATCTTATCGATCATGCAGAGCATCTTAGAATTATTTTGCAGACTTTGAGGACCAAGAAGTTGTATGAAAAACTGTTGAAATGTGAATTTTGGCTGAAGAAAGTTGTTTTCCTTGGGCACATTATATCTGGAGATGGGATTTATGTTTATCCAATTCTGGCCTTGGCTCTGGGGCCCAGAACATAATATCTCAAGTGGTACCAGGAATCAGAAGAATTTGTACTTAAGTCTAGTGGTACAAGTTTGATTTCCGGGGAGGGCAAAAACTTCCCCAGCCAGGCGGGGAGAAGACCATGAGTATGGTCTGGGCCCCTAGAGCCGAGGCCATAATGGGCCAGATCATAGGGATGAACCCAGCCCATTACATGTTTTCTCTTGGAAGATTTCCAAGCAAGACACTATTGCGGGTTCTACCACTAAAGCCGAATACATTGCAGCGTTTTCTGAAGCCAAAGAGACATTTTGGATGAGGAATTTTTTCCAAGAGTTGGACGTTATTCATAATGGAGTTGATCCAGTCTCGGTGTACTATGACAACACTGGTGCCATTGCGCAAGAAAAAGAACCAAGGTATCATCAGCGATCCAAACACATACTGAGGAAATTCCACATCATCCGGAAGATTGTGGGAAGAGGAGATATTTCGGTCGAGAGAAATGCCTCTGCAGATAACATTGTTTATCAACTGACAAAGCCCTTTCCAAGACCATTGTTTGTAAAGAATCACAAAGAAATGAGATTAAAATTCATGAGCAGTTGGCTCTAGGGCAAGTGAGAGATTGTTAGAGTAGATGTCCTGCAAGCCAATTGTTGGCTAGGGATTTTATTGAATCAAGTGTAATATACAATCTTTATTTTAATATAATTACTCTTTATTCAATTATGGCATTTATTTTATCTTCATACCCATGCAAGATGCACAGATAAAGACCTTGAATATAGTATAGTAAATAAATATGAGGTTGTACATGTGATGAAAATCATGAAACACATATTTTAAATTACTGTTTATTTTAAATCAAGTTCCTAATCGATTGAGCCGTCCAAAATGAGGATAAGGATCGCTCGAGCTTGAGACTAGAATCTGTGATTTTGTGTACCACGTTTCATTGGTATGGATATAGAGATTTTCAATCATACAGATTGGTGCTATACGATGAGTTCACTGAACTACTCTCCCTCAGACTTCCTAAGTGGTTATCATTCATCGAGTGTATAAGTCCGTGGTTATGGTTGTACACCATTAGTCCTTACAACCCGAGATAACACTGAGGCTCTACATGCTAGGACTGTACTTTGACTCGTTTATCGACTCCATGAGGGTCATCATGTGGCGAGATTGGGTACAGTTGCGACACACGTAGGAGCCAGTACATTGTAGTCGGGAATTCACCGCTCACCTACGGGTGTGGATATCTTATGTTATTTTATGAGATAATAGTGCATAGAATCTCTGGCCAGAGTATGAAATATGCATTAGGGTAAAGTGGTTCCCTAGTTGCACATGCGATGCCACTATGTATTCTAAAAGATGTATCACATCGTTATCGAACTTCACATGCAACCCTCGATGAACCAATGGTTGCAGATTTGATCTGGATATATGAGATGCATACTATACGATAACCATAATTGATTGGTTCTTATAGGCACTATCAGTAATACCTATGTAATCATGGGGCGATTCTACTAGACGCTTTTACCATGATTCAATGGGTCCAATCAGAAATGAATTCTTACATTCGTATGATCAAGGTGTTGATGCATAGAATGGGTCAAGTTAGGGTAAGCCCGTATAAAGGATGATGTCCTGAATCACAAAGAGTTGTGAACCCACGACTAGTTGTATTCCTGAACCATTGAGGGTCACACAAGCACTGGTTTCCCTGTTCTCGCTGAGATAATAAATTCAAGGAGTTCAATTTATAACAAATAAAAAGTTTGATAGGATCAAACGATAAGCTTATAAATGAGTTTATAGAAATTTTAGTGTACTTGCTTAATTTCAGTGGAAGTGTTCCAAAATTGGTAGTTGTTCTTTAGTGATTTCGAAAATCAAAATGCGCATCATAATGACAAGAAAGTTAAGGTTGTCACATCTGTAATTTTGGATCATAGACCGGGATTATGATGAGAGCACTGTAATGGGCCCATGATTAACGGACTTGTAAGAGTATAAGTCCATCATGCAAAATAATTAAAAGATATTTAATTAATTTTATCCTTATTGGACTTGGATTAAAAGACGCATAAATCATACACACAAATATATATATATATAGATATATAGATATATTAAAGTGAATGTGTGTGAAACATGTGTGTGTATATATATATATATATGTACATATGTATGCAATAATGCACATATGGATACAATATATATATTTGTGCACAAAATCGTGTGTGTGAGTATATATATATGATATTTATTTATATATGGTAATAATATACAAGAGTTTATATATTATTATCTTAACACACAACTTGCTAACTAAGAAAATACATAATTGTATATGTATGATTTTCAAAAAATCACTCTCAATGATTATGTGCAAAAAATTGGCCACTATCTCTAATTGATAGAGAAATTTTGTGTGGAGTTTCTTGTGATTTTACAATCTCAACAAAAAATTTCTTCTTATCTCTCTAGTGCGAGATTGAAGAGGAACGAGTAATCCGGTCGTGGATCTGATTTGGAGATTGAAGAAAGGTGGAATTCCAGTTGATCGTTCGTAGGAAATTACAATAAGAGCTGTAGTGACCTGTACCCAAATTGAGTGATTAAGAGTTAATCATTAAGTCGTTATCAAGTAAATGGGATTAAGGAAGCTTCAGATGAGTCTAAGAACTTCAGAAACGAACTCAAAATGATCAGAAATGGCCCGGAGGGTTGGGTGGAACGGAAGATACGTTGGGGAACGGATGCAACGTTCTGGCCAACTGATGTCATCCGTGACGTCAGCAAGATTACGTCATTTCTTACAAACGTGATGCGACAATCGGACGCAACAATCATCGAACGGACGTTCCGTTCGAGAATGGACGCAACGATGGGAGAACGGACGTTCCGTTCTGTGTCTATATATAGAGGTTCCAAGAGCTCATTTCACTCGCACCTTTCCCCTTCTCTCTTTCAATTCCTAGGCCTTCTAACTCAGATCTAGGGAGTCCTAGGCGTCTTATGGGTAATCCAAAAGTGGCATAGCGATCCAGGCGTCGTAGCGGAGCTGTAGCCTAGTTTTGAGGCAAGCGACAAAAAGGCTGACGATGGATGCTGGTATAGCTTTGGCTTTCAAAAAATATTTAGGAGTATAGAATAGCTTAATTAAGGCTTTTAGAGCTTAAATATTGATGCATGGGTATTTACATTGTAGATGCTTTAGTGCGGACTTGTAGGTGTGGGATCTAGACCGGTGGTGCTAGAAATTGCCTGCAGTGTTAGAGGTACGTAAGTACTGGCCGAGATAGCCGTCATGATATATATGCTTATATGTTGCATAAGTATGTGCTATATGTTTTCCTTGATTTACTTTTTTTGCACATGCATGGTTTTACACTGGACCGCATCCCGAGAGATGTGAGTCATTGACAGTTTCCATATGAAGCTTGTAACTCATCATGGACTCGAGTCAGGTATTGTCAGTTTCCATATGAGCCTTGCGTCCTGTTTTGGATTCGAGACAGGTTTTGGGGAGGCTCAGCCCCTGGTTTTTCTATCATTAGGAGAGACGACGACGGTGGAGTAGACGCTATAGTTGATAGGGTGAATATACGAGTACCCACGCGGAGTCGCTCTCTGGAAAGGTACTGTATATTCGGTGGCGCTCTGAGCAGACTGTTTTACATAGGATTTTAAAGTCATTTGCTTGCTGCATATTAGTCTATATATCATTGCCTTCGTATTGAGCATTGTCGCTCATGCTCTGTGTTTGGTATTCTTGGGATACCTTGTGGCGGGGCAGGTTTGAGGCTAGACGGTCCAGGAGGCTCGCATCCGGAGTGAGGATGGTGCCGGAGGCAGCGAGAGTTAGCGGTAGGGTTATGAACCCATGAACTTTTGATTTGGTTGTATAAGTATTATCCACTGTTGTTATCGTCGGTTGTATTCCGCAAATCAGATTTGTTGTATTTTGAATATTTCGCTACTCACGCTTTTAATATTATTGCATGACATTTATTAACTCTGATTAGGTAGTGGATCCGGGTAGGATCGCTACATTTATTGGTATCAGAGCGCATTGCAACTGGGAATTAGCAAGAGGATTAATACATTGTCTGATGTTATTGAACAGATGGCAGAGTACGATGAGAGTCACGGCAGTGGAAGCGGTCATTGGGAGGATCATCATGACCGTAGACGGGATCGTCCTAGACATCACGAGGAGCGAAGGAGATTCAACATGCATCGTTTTCTTCAGATGAGTCCGAAGACATTGATTGTTGGTGAGACACCGGGATTTGCCGAGGACTGAATTGAGCGCTTAGAGAACTGTTTTCGAGAGTATCAGTGTACTGAGGAGCATAGGATGGAGTCACTGGGTTTCCTACTAGAGGGTAATGCCAAGAAGTGGTGGAGGACCATTTCCACACCGATCATAGAAGCCAGAGGAGTTTCTACTTGGGCAGAGTTCCGAGCGGCTTTCGAGAAGTTGTACTTTCCTCCAGCCCTACTACAGTCGAAGGCCAGCGAATTGTTGAGCTTGCGGCAGGGGACGATGACTATTGACGAGTACCAGAAGAATTTCATCGAGCTTCTCCCTTATTGTTCACAGTTTTCTGGTAGCACTACGGTGCAAGACACTCTATTCCTTCAGGGTATTAACCTTGAGATTCACGAGATGGTTGCCATGGGTGGGGATCTGACTTATAAGGACTTGGTGAGCCGTTGTCACCAGGAAGAAGACAACATTCATAGGAATAGGTCCATGGGTTCTTCTTCTAGACCGACTAGCTCTTTGGGGCCGAAAGACCAGTCTTTCAAAAAATAGGGAGGCACTTCTTCTTCTTCCTTTGGATCCGGCGGTGTGCACCGATTTAGTGGCCAGAAGTGGAACCGTTGTCAGCAGTGCAGACAGAGACATCCTGAAGGTCAGTGTCCTCGAGTGACCATCGCATGTTTTCAGTGTGGACAGGAGGGACATATGAAGAGGGAGTGCCCTACTCTGATGGGAGCAGCGAGTGGATCCTTACGAACTCAGGCATCTGTGCAGCAGCAGCAGTAGTACTCTCAGCAGCATTTGCAGCCGTCGCCGTGATATACTTCTTATCGAGGTCATTCTTCCTTACGGCCCCGTATTCGGAGGCAGGTCTTTGCACTGAACTAGGAGCAGGAGGAGGCAGACAGTGATCAAATTATTGCAGGTACTTTTAGCTTATGTGGTATTTCTTCTTATGTCTTGATTGACACTGGTGCATCACACTCATTTATTTCGGCCCGATTTTCTAAGAGGCATAGTCTACCCTATATTCCATTAGATGTATTGCTAGTTGTTTCGACTCCTATGGGTCAAGAGGTTTTGGCTAAGCGTCTAGTTATGGGTTGTATTCTAGATTTCGAGGGACATCAGCTTAGTGATAACTTGATGGTTTTAGCCATGGAGGATTTCGATTGTATCATTGGTATAGATCTTCTGACTACCTATACAGCGATAGTGGATTGTTATCAGAGGTTTGTGCCGTTTCGTCCGAAGGATGGAGATACGTGGTATTTCTATGGTGAGGGAGCGCAACCCCCGATGCCAGTGGTTTCTGCTGTAGTGACCCTTACCTGGATCACCTACTAAACAGAACTTAGGCATGCAATTAACTTAATTAAACAGATATCAGAATAAAACTGCGGAAACCAAAAGCATTATACAACCCCAAGTAAAGGAATCTGTAAATACCCAAATATTATACAACCAGATCGAACAACTGTATCAACCCAAAACAACAGAAATAAACCTAGTTGAAGCTCCAGCTGGCTAACCACTTCCTAGCCCATCTTGGAACCACCCGCCTCGTCCAATTTCAAACCTGCCCCATGGAATAGGGTGTCCAGAAACACAGAGTACGAGACGTGAGCATAAAACGCTCAGTACGAGAGTATGAGTATACATGCATGCAAAGTGAACTCCCTATAAACTCAAGGTCAAGGATCAGATAATAGAGACAGACCGGGCCTTGGTATGTAGCACGCTGTGCCGTCGCTTCAGAAGGTGGCTCCCATACCATAATACCAGTGGATATGCCGAACTCAAATCGATGGAAGTCCATCCACTAACAGGATAGGGAAAAACCCTACTAACAGACATCTCGAAGGAGATAGCTCAGTATGCAAATGAATGCAACATAAATCAATGACATATAAACCATGCAGTCACATAATACATGCATACTCAGTCAGGATATCTAGAACAGTACTTCCGTACCTCAAATCAGTGCAAGCTCTACCAACTCTAGGTCCATGCCTATAGTCTGCTCTACACTGCGAAATGATATACTATCATTAAAGTGTTCTAAAAGCCTTAACTAAGCTATTGCATACTCCTAAATATTTATAGGAAGCAAAAGCTATACCTTCGTTCGTCGTTAGTCCTTTGCTGTCGATGCCACTAGAACTTGGGCACAACTCCGCTATGACTATCGAACGCCTCGACGACTCCTGGGTCAAGCCTAGGAAGGCTAAAACAACTCGAATACGACTAGAGTAGAGAGGAAATCCGGAATTGGCAACTGAAAGTGAATTCTCGGCCTTCTATTTATAGACAACGATCGGAGCCTCCGATCCTCGATCGGAACGTCCGAACCTCGATCGGAACGTCCAATCATACCATCGGAGCTTCCGAAGATCCTGATCTGCCACGTGTCAAAATATCACTTGTTGACTTCGGATAGGGGTGATCGGAGCTTCCAATCCTGATCGGAGCTTCCGATCCTACCACACGTCATGCCTGATGTAATACCATCGGAGCTTCCGATCCTGTTCGGAGCTTCCGAACTCACCTTCGGAGCTTCTGAACTCTTCCCAAGTAATTATGATTAATTCCTTAATTACTGATTTTGGTTACGGGCTACTACATTCTCCCCCACTTAAGATATTTCGTCCTCGAAATCAGATCTTAAGTACTGAATGTAATACAGAATCAGAAACATTCTTTATACAAATCAAACGTTTACAGAGTTTGCAACTGAATACAACTTAAGAATGAAATCAAAACAACTCAGGATGGTCTTCACACATCCTGTCCTCAAGTTCCCAAGTAGCTTCCTCAGTGCCTCGGCGCTGCCACTGAACTAAAACCAGAGGAATGACTTTGTTCCGCAAAACCTTATCCTTATAATCCAGGATACGAATAGGTTTCTCAACATAGGTCAAATCCTTGCTCACCTGAACCTCAGACCGCTGCAGAATATGAGACTCATCCGCCACATACCATCGCAACAGAGATACGTGGAACACGTCGTGAATACTGGAAAGATGCGGTGGCAAAGCTAGTCGATAAGCCAAATCGCCAATGATCTCCAAGATCTCAAACGGACCGATAAACTTGGGAGACAACTTGCCCTTAAGGCCAAATCTGAGAATTTTGCGGAAAGGTGACACTCTCAGAAACACTTTCTCCTCGACATCGAACTGAAAAGGCCTACGCTTGGTGTTAGCATAGCTGGCCTGACGGTCCTGTGCAGTCTTAATCTGTTTCTTGATCTGATCAATAATGTCTATCGTCTTTTGGATAAACTTCGGTCCCTCAGCCTATCTCTCCCCCACTTCTTCCCAGAAGAGTGGAGTACGACAACGTCGCCCGTACAACGCCTCAAAAGGTGTCATTCCAATGCTAGTATGATAGCTGTTGTTGTACGTGAACTCGATCAATGGCAAATGATCCTGCCAGGCTTAACCAAAGTCTATAACGCACGCTCGAAGCATATCCTTCAAAGTACGGATAGTGCGCTCTGACTGACCATCAGTCTCCGGATGATAGGCAGTACTCAAACTGAGAGTAGTACCCATCGCACGCTGAACACTGAAAATGAAGTCGAACGATCTCCTGAATGTACAACCGAGCCATACGATCCACATTGTACTCCCGGCTATAGGCAATGAAATGCGCTGACTTGGTGAGTCGGTCCACCACAACCCAGATAGCATCACAGTTCCTCGGGGATATCGGCAAATGGGTCACAAAGTCCATTGTGATAAACTCCCATTTCCATTCAGGAATAGGCAGACTGTGAAGCAATCCTCCAGGTCGTCGGTGCTCTGCCTTGACCTGTTGACACACCAAACATCTTGAAACAAACTGATAAACACTGCGTTTCATTCCCTTCCACCAGAAACGAGTACGTAGATCCTTGAAAATCTTGTTGCTCCCAGGATGAATACTCAACTTAGTGCGATGCGCCTGAGACAAAATCTCCTCTCGCAACTCTACATCCTGCAGAATCACAAGCCTACCAGAAAAACACAGAAAGCCATGTGACTGATAATAAAATCCAGACGAGCTACCCTAGTTAGCTAGACGAGCTAAACGTTGGGTCTTCGAATCAGACATCTGAGCATCTTGAATCCGCGAATACAAAGTTGGCTCAGATAATATCGCAAACATCTGGATACTCTGCATACCTTTCTTATGCTTGAAGGTATATCCCGAAGTACAACAGTCACTGATCGCACTAGACATCGAACAAGTTTGAAGTGCGGATAGTCGCACCTTGCGACTCAATGCATCAGCAGTGAGATTAGCAGCTCCCGGATGGTACTTAATCTCGCAATCATAGTCCTTAAGCAAGTCCATCCAACGTCTCTGCCTCATGTTCAACTCTTCCTGAGTGAACAAATACTTGAGACTCTTATGGTCGGTGAAGATCTCAAATTTCTCGCCATACAGATAATGACGCCAGATCTTCAAAGCGAACACAATGGCTGCTAACTCTAAATCATGGACTGGGTAGTTGTCCTCGTGAAGCTTCAGCTGTCTAGAAGCGTATGCGATCACATGCCCATTCTGAGTCAGGACACAACCTAACCCCTGAAGAAAAGCATCAGTGTACACTGCATACCCTCCAAATCCTGACGGTAATGCCAACACCGGCGCAAAAGTCAACCGCCATCGAAGCTCACAAAAATTCTCCTCACACTCGAAGGACCACTCGAAATCCACACCCTTGCGGGTAAGTCGCGTCAAAGGTCGAGCTAGTTGAGAGAAGTTCAGAATGAAGCGACGATAATAACCTGCTAGACCCAGAAAACTATGGATCTCAGCAACTGTCGTCTGACGCGACCAATTAAGTACCGCTTCAATCTTGCTTGGATCAACAGAAATCTCCTCCCTGGATATGATATGGCCAAGAAAGACCACTCAATCCATCCAGAACTCACACTTGCTCAGCTTGGCGTATAACTGCTCATCTCAAAGAGTCTGCAGTACCAACCGCAAGTGAGAAACATGCTCTTCCATATTACGCGAATACACCAAGATGTCGTCAATGAAGACCATGACAAACTTGTCCAAATACTCTCTGAAGACACGGTTCATCAGGTCCATGAATATAGCCGGCGCATTAGTCAAACCAAATGGTATCACTAGAAACTCATAATGCCCATAGCGAGTACGGAATGCAGTCTTGGCTACGTCCTGATCACGGACTCTCAACTGATGATACCCAGATCTCAAGTCAATCTTGGAGTAAACTGAAGTGCCCTGCAGCTGATCAAACAAGTCATCAATACGAGGCAACAGATACTTGTTCTTCACAGTGACTCGATTCAGCTGCCGATAGTCAATGCACAGCCGCATCGACCCATCCTTCTTCTTTACAAAAAGAACAGGATCTTCCCAAGGAGATACACTAGGACGAATGTACCCCTTGTCCAAAAGATTCTGTAGCTGATTTTTCAACTCGCGCATCTCTGACGGAGCCAGACGATACGGTGCTCGAGAAATAGGAGAAGTACCCGGCATCAACTCTATGCCAAACTCGACTTCCCTAACAGGAGGAAAACTCGGAATCTCATCAGGAAATACATCTGGAAATTCATCCACAACAGGAATACTCTCTATCCCAATGCTCTCAGCGGACAAATCAACTGCATAGATAAGGTAGCCTTCCCCGCCAGACTCTAGAGCTCGACAGGCTCTCAAAGCTGATATCAAGGGCATCGGGGGTCGCGCTCCCTCTCCATAGAAAAACCAGCTCTCACTCCCTTCCGGATGAAAGCGTACTAATCTCTGGTAGCAGTCCACTGAAGCTCGATAGGTAGTCAACATATCTATTCTCAGAATGCAATCAAAGTCGTCCATCGCAAGAACCATGAGATTCGCTAACAGAATGTTCCCCTCGAACTCTAAAGGGAAACCCATCACTAGACGCTTAGCCAAAGCAGATTGGCCTGTCGGAGTAGAAACATACATCACTACATCTAGTGCAATGCATGGTAACTTATTCCTCTTAACAAAACGTGCATAAATGAAGGAGTGAGATGCACCAGTGTCAATAAGTACAAGAGCAGGTATACCATAAAGCAGAAATGTACCTGCGATGACTTTCTCATTCTCCTCCACTGCCTGATCATGTCTCAGGGCAAACACCTGGCCAGAAGCTCATGGCCTCAAATGAGAACTCCCAGCAGGCTGTTCCTGCGACCTCTGCTGAACGGTGGCCTGAGAACCAGATCCTGAACCTGAACCAGAACCGCCTCCCCCAGATAGTGGACAATCCCTCCGGATATGACCAGTCTCTCCACAACGGAAACAAGCTCCAGAAGCTCTACGGCAACGGTCGGTCGGATGGTTCTTCCCACAGTGATCACACTTGTCCTTCCTACCGAAATGGACAACACCTCCAGAACCAGAGGAAGAAGTAGATCCAGACTTCTTGAAAGATTGGGCACGGGGACCCAAAGAACTAGCAGGTCTCGAGTGAAAGAAAGACCTGTTCCACCGAATGCTGTCCTCCGCCTGGTGACAACGGCTCACCAAACCCTCGTAGGACATGTCGTCGCCAACCGCCACACGGTCATGGATCTCAGGGTTAAGGCCCTGAAGGAACAGATTATACTTCATCCCAGAGCTGTCGGCAATCTAGGGGTAATAGGATAGCAGATCAAAGAACTTCTGCTGATACTCATCAATAGACATGGCTCCCTGTCGCAGACTCAGTAGCTCGCCCGCCTTCGACTGTCGGAGTGCAGGAGGAAAATACAGCTTCTGAAAAGCTGTGCAAAACTCGGCCCAGGTGGCCTGTAATGCCCCGTTTTTATCTTAATTGAATTTATTTGAGTTAATCAGAGATTACAGAGTTCTCGAGCCGGTTTGATTTTGATCAGGGTCCTTTTTGCAAAAATTGGATTTTTCAGGGACTAAAATGCAATTATCGGTTTTTATAGATATTTATAAGGATTTTGGACCCACTCTCTTCTCCATCACCTTCCTCTTCACGCCTCCCTCCTCCATTGTTGAAGAAATCGATTCTTCAAGCTTCCAGATTTCATCCCGAGCTCGATCCGGCCGTTGGAATTTATTTCTGAAGGCAGATTATCGATCACTGCAGTGAGAGCTCTGTTATATTGTAAGTTCTTCTACGATCGGATACATTCTAGTTTTTGGATGTTGTTAGAATCGTTCGAGATTCGAGTATGTTGTTCTAGACAGAGTTTTGAATTAGAGCGACGTTCGGATTTGTTATGATTTTTGGAAGCCACTTTCGAAAATGTGGATTTTTAGATTGGTGGGTTTGCTTTGTTATTGTTGTTTTGGGCATTGATATGAGTTGATATCGGTATTGAACTGCTGTCTGCATTTCCGGTTTGTTCAGTTTATAGCCGTTATGCCGTCGGTTTGAGTTTTGGGTTTTCGAATCGTTTTTGTATTGATTGAAGTCTTGGTGTGTGAGTGATCGTGGTTGTTGATCAACTCTTGAATTCTTACAGATTCGTTGGAGTTTGTCGAGCCCTGTGTTAGCAGCATTGTTCGTCGAGAGTTGGACGAAGAACGGTATAAAGAGTTTTCCTTGAACCGTTGCCTTGTTGTTGTTAGATTGTGTAGTTGTTTATACAATCTCTTTTGTAGCTTATCCAGAGTTGGAGCTACTGCATTGAAAGGTAAAAGCAGTCATCGCAGCGGGATAGCATACTCGGGACTGTGGTTCTCGAGTTTTCCCTTTTGAAATCACGTACTTGCATCTACACTTGTTCTAGCATGAGGAACTTGTGTTTTGTTTGATTGTTTTGGCTTATGTTTTATGTTTCTGTTATGCATTCATCTTGAGCCAATCTTGTTTTCAGCGGGCAGAACCGCCCTTTTTGTTTAGACGTTTGGGAACTATGATTGAGTGGCCCAGGTCGTAGTCGTTTCGTCTGGTGCTAGCATACTCATTATAGTTGCTCAAAGTCTAGAGGAGTGAGATACGTGGCACCACCTCGATTGGGAGAGTCGGTGAGTTGTTACGTGATCTTATCCTCGGGATCCCAAAAGGCACAGCTGCAATCCCTCGTTATCAGATTTAATATCCCTGTTTAAAGACATGCATTCATTACGATGTTATTGATTTTGTTATTGTATTGAAAGCATGTTTTGTTACTTGTATTACTTGTTATGTTGCTTTTACTGGGAATGTCGTTCTCACCGGTTATCTGGCTGTTGCTTTGTTTTGTATGTGTACTTGGCAACAGGTGGGGCAGGAACAAGTCAGAAGAGGCATGGTTAGCTTCGAGGGCAAGTAGTAGAAGTGAGACTCGGTTTAGAAGTCGAATTAGCATGTTTATCTAGTTTAAGATTGGAGCATGTTAGAACTCGAACTTGATATGTTTTGTATTCGAACTCGATTTGTATTTTGGATTTTGAAACTTAGAATAGATGCATGTTCTACTCTTTCTTGTAATTGAATACTTCGTTGTTGAAAAAGTATTAGTTGGATCATGTCGGAGCCTTTCCGGGTGTTGGATTGCACTTTTGGAGCCTTATTTTGAGCTAAAACAGCAGGCCATGCGCGCCCGCGCCTGGTGAGGAGCGCCCGCGCGTTCTGCTCCCTTTCTCGGAGGCCCGGGCAGGTCTGTATACGCGCCCGCGCCTCGGGTGGCGCGCCCGCGCGTCACCCTGTGTAAAAAAAAAAAACTTTATTTTAATCTTAGATCTTGTATGCATAATTGTTGTTTATTCTGAGATTAGATGATTAGAATCGAGGTCTCACATGGCCACTCCTCTCGCCATAACAAAAGGTGCAGAAGTAAACCTCCACCACCTGCGCACACGTCCATCCAGAAGATAACCCAGGGTCTCCATCTTCTGCTCGGTGCATTGGAAAGTCTGAAAAGTCGTCTCCATGCGGTCTAACCAGTTCTCCGCATCCTCCGGAGACTCACCTCCAACCAAGGGCTTAGGCCCTGTCTGCAAGAATCGACGAACACTGAAACGGTCCTCATCTCGATGACGATGGCGGCGTTCCCGACGAGGCTCCCGGTCGGCATCACCCCAACGCCCACCAATACTGCCATGAGAACTCTGGTCGTCACGATTTGCCATCTACAAAATTAACCTAACGGTTATCTTTATGTAGAATCTAAATCCCAAGAATTTTTTGCATGCTCTGATACCATAAATGTAGTGGCCCTTACCTGGATCACCTACTAAACAGAACTTAGACATGCAATTAACTTAATTAAATAGATATCAGAATAAAACTGCGGAAACCAAAAGCATTATACAACCCCAAGTAAAGGAATCTGTAAATACCCAAATATTATACAACCAGATCGAACAACTGTATCAACCCAAAACAACAGAAATAAACCTAGACGAAGCTCCAGCTGGCCAACCACTGCCTAGCCCCTCTTGGAACCACCCGCCTCGTCCAATCGCAAACCTGCCCCATGGAATAGGGGGTCCAGAAACACAGAGTACGAGACGTGAGCATAAACCGCTCAGTACGAGAGTATGAGTATACATGCATGCAAAGTGAACTCCCTATAAACTCGAGTTCAAGGATCAGATAACAGAGACAGATCGGGCCCTGGTATGTAGCACGTTGTGCCGTCGTTTCAGAAGGTGGCTCCAATACCATAATACCAGTGGATATGCCGGACTCAAATCGATGGAAGTCCATTGACCGCTTTAATCGGTGTGAATAAATTCAACTGGCAAGCGTACCAGGTCAAGTAATAATATAGTGGACAAAGGTCCAAGTGTCGAACCCACAGGGACTGTATAAAAATGATTACCAAAATATATTTATTTCTACCTAATCTAGACTAAATAAAAAGATGATTTCAGATTTTTAACTAACAAATAAAATTGCAAATAAAATTAAATTAAATAAAAACGCAGCAGAAAAAATCGGATTAATTCAAATTTGGGAAAAAACTTCGATCAAGGACACACGTAGGTACCAGACAATTCGTGTAACAAGCAGTCAATCTAAGATATCAGACTTAATCGTAATTCACGGAAATTTTCCTAATTTGTTCAAAGGACTATTTCTAGAACAATCAAACCTATTCAAATATTGATGAACTAATCTTTCGTAATTCTAATCAAATTTGAATGCATAAATTGCTGTGAAAATTCAGTAAAAACCTAAACCGCATAATGAAACCGAATTCTATTTCTAGTCAGTTTTACACTATGTTGATTATCGAAGTGATCAAAATCGAGACCTCCTCTGTCGACTTGGAATCGATTAATAAGCAAACAAATAACTGGCCAAGAAATTTGTAAGACAAATATAAATTCGATAATTAATAAAATCAAATCAAGTCTAAAAATCTCAAATAAACAAACGAGTTTTCTACATAAATTGTCTGGCCCAATCACGTGGCCTTGATCGAAGAAAAAAAAACTACTCACAATTCATAATTCAAAACCAAATTTTAATCATGAATTGATAAAAGAAAATAAAAGAAAAGAGAAAAGAAAAGAATTCTTCTCCCAAGCGTGTAGCCGTCTCTGCCTCCGTCTCCAACTCAAAAAATTTGTGGAACCCTTATAAAATAATTAAATCTCCTATTTATAGTATTTTTAGAACCCTTACAAATTAAAATCCTTGCGCAACAAAAATTCTCGGAAAATTTGCTTCTTCGCCACACGGGCGCGAGCATGAAATACCCACGCCCGCGCGCAGCAATAAACAACAAAAGCCTCCAAATTGATTTCGCATGCGCGCGTTCCTTCTTTATTTTTCTGGAAGTCTAAACCGCGCTCGCGCGAGCCTAGACCATCGCTCGCGCGCACCACATATTTTCAGAAGCTTGCTCGATTGCATTTGAAAATTCCGCAGCTGTGCATCTGCTTGATTGCTTCTTCTTTGCAGCAGCTGTTCTTAACTCTTCCCGAATCAATGCCGAAGCTTTGCGCCTGAGTTTCAATTTCTGAATTTATCTTCTCCTTTGCGCGATTGATTCTCCTCTTCTTAAATCAAGTTCTTTTCTTTTTCTTCTTTTCGATTTTCTTCTTCAAATTGATGCGATTCGATTCCGCTTTGAAACTATTCTTCTCTTGCTTTGTACCTGCGCATGTTTATTCTTTCAATTCTTCCCATCTCTCGAGCTCGCGCAGCAGCCATGACATTCTTCGATGCGACATCTTTCTGAGTTGTAATGATTCCTTTTCTTCTTGCAGCAGCTCGATTGTGTTGTGTTGTGTTCCATCTATGGACTCACTTGCTTCTTGGCTTGCGCATATGCTTATTAATTCACATAAAATTCTGCTCTTTATTTATTTTCTTCACCCCACGCAAAGCTCGATCTTCCATCTCCAAAGCAGTAGTTTCTTGGCGTCACCAAAAATGTCGAGTTTCCGTCTATTTCCTATAAATTGACTAAGGGAATGTGGTGAAACAATATGCATGAAACGACATGAAATACGCTATAAAATAATACGAATACATACAAAACAAATAAAAAACATCACAAAAATATGCATACAAAATGTAGTTATCAACACCCCCATACTTAACTTTTGCTCGCCCTCGAGCAAGAAATGCAAAAACACTATGCAAACAAAAACATAAGTGAGGACAAATCATGAATGTGCTCAGCCTCCGAGAAGTTCAATCACAAAAACAAAATCACCGACATGCTCTCAACTTTTCATAATACACATTCGGTTTAACGTGAACGTATGTGAGTGAAATGTCATTCCAGTTTCATGCAACTTAGACCGAATTCGTCTCAAAACTGCTTAGCGACCTATGACAAATAAGTGCAAGTTTCACTTTTCAAGTATCCATTCCTTCCAACAACCTTTAGACATACCCACCTCCCTTGAGATCATGAATTACACACCTCCGGATTTTGCACCCGGTATTGCTTTAGCCCCAATAATTTCCCGCTAACTTAGCTATAACTGGCTAGGATACGAAAAATCATTCTATTTTTTTTTCTAATCCCCTCGTCTATAGCCCGGATGGAGCATCAATCCCATTTAATCCGCATACTTAGCCTTAAATTTAATCTTTTATAGGATTTTAATTCTTTCAAGGCCCGGATGGAATTGTATATAAATATTTTTTAATTTTTTTTTTTTTTTTAGGTGCGCCCAAGATCAAAGTATCTTACTAGAGCCTCATCAAAATTCATAGAACACAATCAAGATCCACAAACTACCTATTGCCGTGCAATGGTCAAACAGACAGAAACTTCATCAAATCTTTCGCTACAATTCACTGGTCTAACATTAGTGCTTAAAATATTCATGGTTCAACCTACAGTTTCTCATGTCAAGTCAAGAGCAAATTTTTTTTTAAAAAAAACCATTTTTTCAACATCAACATAAACTTCATCATCATTGGCTATTATGACTCATCCTACCCATGCCGGACAACATAAACACAAAACATAATGATATGCATGAATACGAACTATTAGCAATAAACTATACCAAATGAATGCAAACAACACAAACAAAACTAATCTACCCCCCCCCCTACTTATCCAAAGCATTGCCCTCAATGCTTCAGAACAATGAACAGAATGCAGACAAACACACAATGCAATAAAAAACAAAAACACAAAGAAAACAAAAATAACACTCCCCTGGTTTTCGATTCATTCTCTTTCTTCTTGACAGAATCCTTCGGGACGGTATCAGCATTCTAGAATATCGGCAGGCACAACCAACTGGCATAGGAAAGAAACAAAAATAAAAACAAAACAAAACAAAAACAAAATAAAAATAAAAAGAAAAAACACTGGGTTGCCTCCCAGTCAGCGCTAAATTTATAGTCTATAGCCCGACTATACTCCTCTCTTGAGTGGCGAAATTCAAGGTGGTTTATCCACCGTCTGTGAAAAAATCGAATCAGTCCTGCACTTGCATGCTACATCATTAAAGAACTTGTACAAGGGATTAATTCCTGCAGACAACTGCACCTGCAGACATGCACCAATATCATGCATCTCATCAACCAAACGAATAGCAGAACAAGATTTCAAAATTGGGCTCTCAGTAGCCGACTTAGACATAGTAAAAACTACTTGTTCATCGTTCCATCTCAGAACCAACTCTCCCTTCTCAACATCAACTAGGGCTCTACTAGCAGCAAGAAAAGGACGCCCTAAAATCAGTGGAACCTCACAGTCCTCATCCATGTCAAGAATAACAAAATCTACAGGGTATATAAAGTGTTCTATCTTGACTAGGACATTCTCTACGATCCCTCTCGGATATTTAATAGAACCACCAGCAAATCTAAGAGAGATAGCAGCAGGTTCTATATTTTCAACTCCTAATTTTCGAGCAATAGAATATGGCATTAAATTAATGCTCGACCCAAGATCACACAACACATTCTCAAAAGACAAACTTCCAATATGACAAGGTATAGAAAAACTCCCTGGATCCTGAGATTTTGTTGGAAGCTTCTTTTGCAACACCGCCGAGCACTCCTCCTTCATTGTGACTTGCATAAGATCATTCAGCTTCTTTTTATTTTTCAGCAAGTCTTTCAGAAACTTTGCATATCTCGGCATCTGAGCTAAAGCATCTGCAAAAGGTATGTTAATATGCAGTTTCTTGAAAATTTCAAGAAACTTCTTAAATTGAGAATCAAATAATAGTTGCTTAGCTCTAAGAGGGAAAGGTAAAGTAGATAAATCAACATTTTTATTAACTTCAAATTTTGAAGTCTTACCTTTCTTACCTGTCGTGGAGGATTTTTCTGTACGCACCTCCTTTTTTTCTTCATCCATTTTCGGCCCTTCCACAGCCTTCTCGTCTTCCGGTTGCTTCTCAGACTGTTTAGATTGTGATCTCGTCACTACCATAATTGCATTCACGCTTTTGGGATTGAGCTCAGTGTTGCTCGGTAGAGATCCAGTAGGACGATTTGACAATTGGGAAGCAATTTGACCCATCTGACTTTTCAACCTCTGCATCATAGCTTCTTGATTTTGTAAACGAGCCTCAGTACCCGCCACATATTTCACCATTATTGTAAGAGTGGGTGCCCAGTGAGCCAACTGTGTGGCTATGGGCTTTGTTGACTCTTTGTATAAACAATCTTTTGTTTAATATTATTTACACTTTTATGGCAATGACTTTATATTACTTCATATTGTTATATTATGATATACTATTGTTGTTTTGATAAAGACCTTGAATATACTATAGTGTATGTAAGATGTGGTAGAACATGGAGATGTCTATCATGAAATACATCTTATAGTCACTGTATATTCTAAAACCGTTCCTAGTCGATTGAGCCGTCCGATAATAAGGATAAGGATCGCTCGAGTTTGAGACTAGCATTTGCGATGCGGAGTACCACGTTTCATTGGTAGGGAACATGGAGATGTTCGAAGCATGCAAATGGATATTCATAGGATGAATAGTCGAACTACCCTATCCGGACTTTCCAAGTGGTTATCACTTATCGAGTGGATAAAGTCCGCGGTTTTGGTTGTACACCATTAGTCCTTACGACTTGAAACATCATGGAGACTCTATATGCTAGTGCTGTGCTTTGACTCGTTTACCGACTCTATGGGGGTCATCAGGTGTCGAGATTGGGTATAGTTACGACACATATAGGAGTCAATGCATTGTTGTCAAGGATTCACCACATACTTGCGAGTGTGGATATCCTATGCGATCTGAGGAGATATTAGTGTGACAAATCTCTGGCCAGAGTACTTGATGTGATTTAAGAAATGGTTTCTTAGTAGCACATGCGATGTCACTAATTTGATCTTCAAGATGTATTGCATAGTTATCGAATCTTGAGCGACTCTCGATATACCAATGGTTGTTGATTCGATCGGGATATATGGATGAAGGGACCGTACTGTACGTTAACCAAAATCTACTGGTTCTTGTAGGCACTATCAGTGATACCTAGGGAATCATGGGGCGATGTTGCTAGGCGCTTTACCATGATTCGTTGGGCAAGTCGGAAAGTGTTGTTCCGAGTCACAAGGAGTTGTGAGCCCACGGCTAGCTGTATCCCTGAACCATTGAGGGTCACACAGTGTAATGGAGTTTTAATCCCCGTTGAGATAGTTAAATTTAAAGAGTTAAATTTAATGAACTAAGGAGTTGGACTTCTTAAATAAGAGTAAGGGAGTAGGATTTCCTAAAATGACATAGGATGGACATTTTTGGAAACCACTGAATTCGGATTCAGGAAAATTTATTTTGACTTTAAAACGTGCAGAAATGGTTTCTGTGCACATTGGTGAAATCGTTTCATCAATCGGAGTCACGATGAATTTTATATTAATTTCTGAACGAGCGGGCTTTGCTTGTCGGGCCCCAGCTTATGACTAATGGGCCCTAAGGTGTTAGTGGCCTGCATTATAAATAAGTTATTTCAGTACAGAAATTACACACAACAGGTCATAAATTTTGAGAGCAAATTTCGAAAACCCTAGACCCTCTCAAAACCGATCGGCGTCCCCTCCCTTTGCTCTGCCCGAGAAAATTCCGGTCTGTGATTTTGAATCGCAGTAAGGAATAACGAATCAGATTCGTTCAATCTCTTCGCAGAAAACTTCTGATAGATTTTCTAGTGCAATCTATCAGAGGGATTAAACCTCTGTTCGTGGACCTGATTGAAGGCGTTCATCGGTTCCAGGGAGAGACAACAAGAGCAGAATTGTTCTGTTGGTGTCCATTAATCTCGTTGCGAGATTTGAGGTAAAATTTATTTAATTGTTATTTAAATTTTACACACACGTAATTCAATCGATGAACGGTTGATACCCATACCATGGAAACGTTCCATGAAAAATTTTTAAACTTCCGCTGCACCGGGTATCAATCGTAATTGGTCTGGGAACTCGCCAGTTTTCCAACAGTGGTATCAGAGCCAGGTTGCTCAGATCAATCGATTGAATTAATCAATTGTACAAAATTTTTTGAGTCTCGGTTTATGAAACAAAATAAATATTTTTAAATAAAAATTTTTTTTTTTCGGGGCAAAACCCGGGCAGCGATTGGATCGCTGCCCGGTGGGGCAGCAATTGTTGCTGCCCCGGGCGGCGCACGGCGCCGCCCAAAGGGGCGCACGGCGCCGCCCAGGGCGGCGACCGTCGCCGCCCAGGGCGGCGCACGGCGCTGCCCAGGCGGCGCACGGCGCTGCCCAGGGCGGCGCACGGCGCTGCCCAGCCAGCGCTAGGCGCTGCGCAGGGCAGCGCTCGGCGCTGCCCAGGGCGACGCACGGCGCCGCCCAGCGGCGGCGCCAGGCGCCGCCAGGGCAGCAAACGTTGCTGCCCTAAGGGGGCAGCCGGGCTGCCCCGGCCCGCCCCGGGTGCGGGCCGCCCGGGAGTGTCCCGGGCGGCCCGCGGGAAAAATTATATTTTTTAATTTTAATATTTAAAATTTTATTTTTGGTCCGGTCAAAATTGGTTTTGATTGGTTCACGAGATTTCGGATCGAATTGTTCGAGTCCGTAAATTTTTAAATTGATTTTGGATAAATTTGAATTTTTGGAAAATTTTAATATTTTATCCGTAAATTGAATTTTGAAATCAATTATTTTGGTACAATTGATGATAAGATATGATCTTATGATATATTAGATAAAATATGATTTTATTTGTAAAAATTGGATTTTATAGATAAAATATGATTTTATTTGATATGGAGATAAAATATGATTTTATATGTGAAATGTGATTTTATATATAAAATATGATTTTATCTTGTTTAAATTTGAATTGCCACAGCATGTTATCCAATAAATTAATTTTGAATTAAATGTTATTGGATAAGGATGATCGATTGCCATGACCAATTTTGTAGGTGTATGTTAGGAATTTACATTTTGTCTTTATTGTTGGTTTTATTAATGGGCCTGGTTTATGGCCCGATATGAATGTCATATGTAATAAAAGTGGGCTTGGTTTATAGCCCGTTCCCACCCCCTAAAAATGTATCCCCTACTTGTCATTGTTATTTAATTGTAAATACATTAGATTTAGTGGGAGATCAAGATTTGAAGATGGTGGGCCCAGCAGACAATGAAGACTGAAGAAATGTAAATTGGAAGCATATGTAATAGGATTGCATTTGCATACTGCATATTACCTAGGATTGGACTAAGACCCGTGATTGGCAACCACGGGTCAATTAGAAATGGAATCGATCATCCTATATAATATGTGATATTATGATTGTATGCATGTTTAGACATAAATTGCGTGAATCCGGCAATGCATGCAATAAATTAAATATGATGAGACAAATATTTTTATAAATAAAAATCCCTCATTTTAAATATGATTTAAAATTTATATCAAGATAAATAAAGGAAATTTAAATATTGTTTAAATGTTCCTACCTTCCATCAACGGTCAATGTATGTGATGCTACCCGCGGATACGGTCCGGCTCATATTATTGGGGGGGCCCGTCCGTCGGAAAGCTGTACATTGGATCGACAAATGTTGTAAGTTGGGTGGAACTCCCATGGGATCGGCTCATATTATTGGGGGATCCACATGGCGACCGTCCATCACAACTTAATATTGATGGGTCATCTTGACATGTCACTTTAAACGGCGTCATATTATTGGGCCCTTATTGGACATGAGGTAAATACATGGGGTTGCTTTGGAAGCAATTGGGCTCTACCTTTTGAGAATTATGGTTGGCTGATATTATTCGGGACCATAAGTTTGTCAATTGGACTCCATGTTCTCACTAAGGAAAAAGTTTCCCGTTTTCACTAGAGGGTGGTGAAATCGATAAAATAGTGGGAGTGAGATTCATAAAATAAAATTCGCCAATTTTATGTCTTAGTAAATTATTTAAACAATCATCGATAATTGTCTGTTTTATCTCAGTAATCCACATGTTTCTGTTCTCCAACAAAACAAACTCATTGACGCAAACAATCCAGAATGATTCCATAAGTTAAGATTGTCCTAAGTTCGGAAAAAGAATTTCTAAGTGTTAGAAAAGGCTTCTCCGAAAACAGCCCCGGCTGATGTAACTAGAGAAATGGTTGGACCATGATCTCAAGGCAAAATGTTACATACAAAATTGGACAAGTCTAAACAAGTTTGCCATCACTGCAAGAAACCCGGTTATTGGAAACGTAACTGCAAGGAATACCTCGAGCAGTTGCGAACTGCAAAGGGTATGTTATACATTGAAATAAATATTTTTAATACTACTTCTTGGGTATTGGATACCAGATGTAGATCACATATTTGCAATGAGTTGCAAATGATGATAAGAAGTAATAGGCTAAGGATGGGTGAGACCCAGTCAAGGCTCGGGAATGGTTCCAGAGTTAAATCCATAGCTATGGGAAATATTTATTTTTGCAGAACGGTTTTAAGTTACTTTTGATAGATGTTTTATTTGTTCCAGATTTAATTAAAACATTATTTCTGTTTCTATGCTAGATAGAGATGGTTATTCTTGCAATTTTGTGAATGAGATTTGCAATATTTACAAGAATGAATGTTTAAATTGGAAATGGACAACTTGAAAACGATCTATACAATTTAAAACTAAAAGACGTTCCAGTGAATTGTATTGACAAACCGGCAACAACAAACAAAAGGAAAATCGATAGTCAAAACCCGGCAAACCTTTGGCACGCTAGACTAGGTCATATTTCCTCAAGGAGGATGAACAAGCTAGTGGGAGAGGGCATGTTTGATATGTCTGATATTAACTCTCTACCTACTTGTGAATCCTGCCTAAAAGGGAAAATGACTAAATCTCCTTTTAAGGGGAAGCCTGAACGTAGTCAAAATCTGTTGGATTTGATCCATACAGATGTTTGTGGTCCATTTAGAGTAGGGACTCAACATGGCCACACCTACTTCATTACCTTTACTGATGATTATTCTAGGTATGGGTATTTATATTTAATGAAATATAAGTCTGAAGCATTTGAAAAGTTCAAAGAATTCAAGGCTGAAGTAGAAAACAAGCTAGGTAAAAGTATTAAAGCACTTCGATCGGATCGAGGTGGAGAATACTTGAGTACCGAGTTTTTGGACTATCTGAAAGAGAATGGGATTCTCTCTCAGTGGACTCCTCCTATGACACCACAGCTTAATGGTGTATCGGAGCGTCGTAATCGAACTTTGTTGGACATGGTTCGATCTATGATGAGCTTCACTGAGCTTCCACCTTCGTTTTGGGGCTATGCGCTTGAAACGGCGGTATTGTTGTTGAACAACGTCCACACTAAAGCAGTGGACAAAACACCATACGAGTTATGGAATGGCAAAGCTCCTAAGTATTCGTACTTGAGGATTTGGGGATGTCCTGCTTACGTGAAGCGGACAGTGGGAGATAAGTTGGATAGTCGATCCAGCTTGTGTTATTTTGTGGGGTATCCGAAGAATTCAATCGGATATTATTTCTATTATCCTGCTGAAACAAAGGTGTTTGTTTCACGGAATGCCACCTTCTTGGAGAAGGAGTTCTTATTGGATAAGAAAGGCGAGATGATGGAACTCGAAGAAGTTCGAGAAGAACCCGAAATACAAAATAACGATCCCACACCTCAGGAACCATTGCTGGACACGCCTGCACCTAGAAGATCCGAGAGGACTTCTAGACCTCCAGTTCGATATGGTCTTCTTCTTGAAGAGGGTCAAGATGAACCCGACATTGGATGTGATCCAAGAAGCTTCAAGGAAGCAATTTCTGATGCGGATTCGAATTTATGGCTTGAAGCTATGCAATCAGAATTGGATTCGATGCATACTAACCAAGTCTGGACTTTAGTGGATCCTCCCGATGGAATTGTTCCAATAGGGTGTAAATGGATCTACAAAAGAAAGCTTGGGCCTGATGGTAAGGTATTGACCTACAAGGCGCGATTGGTGGCTAAAGGTTATACTCAAAGGCAAGGAGTTGACTATGACGAAACCTTTCACCAGTTGCAATGTTCAAGTCCATAAGAATCCTTATTGCCATAGCTGCATGGACTATGAGATATGGCAAATGGATGTGAAGACTGCTTTTCTTAATGGAGACATTAAGGAAGAAATCTATATGAAGCAGCCTGAGGGGTACACATCCATGGGAAGCGAGCATAAGGTATGCAAGCTTCAGAGATCAATTTATGGTCTAAAACAAGCATCAAGAAGTTGGAACCAGAAATTTGATGAAACAATTAAAGACTTTGGTTTCATCAAGAACCCGGAGGAACCTTGCGTGTACAAGAAAGTAGTTAAGGATGCGGTGACATTCTTAGTACTTTATGTTGATGACATCCTACTCATTGGGAATGATGTAGGGATGTTGCAGTCAACAAAGATATGGTTATCAGGTAGATTTTCGATGAAGGATTTGGGTGAGGCATCCTACATTCTTGGGATACAGATCTATAGGGATAGATCTAAGAGAATGATAGGACTCACTCAATCAACCTACATCGATACCATATTGAAACGGTTTTCAATGGATGGGTCCAAGAGAGGACATCTACCCATGTGTCATGGAGTTTCTCTATCCAAGTCTATGTGTCCCAAGACTGATGCAGAGATAGAGAATATGACACATGTACCATATGCGTCAGCTATAGGTAGTATCATGTATGGGATGATATCTACCAGACCGGATGTAGCATTTGCTCTGAGTGTCACGAGCAGATATCAGTCTAATCCTGGTCAGATGCATTGGAAAGCCGTGAAGGACATTCTTAAGTACTTGCGAAGGACTAAGAATATGTTCATGGTTTATGGAGGACGAGAACTCAAACTGGAAGGCTATACCGACTCTAGCTTCCAAAGTGATGTGGATGACTCGAAGTCAACCTCTGGATTTGTGTTCATGCTCAATGGCGGTGCTGTCTCTTGGAAGAGTTCCAAGCAGGACACCACAGCGGATTCCACCACTGAGGCTGAATACATTGCAGCATCAGCTGCTGCTAAAGGGCCGTTTGGATGAGGAATTTCGTCCAAGAGTTGGGCGTCATTCCTGAATTTGTTGGTCCAGTCCCGGTGTACTGCGACAACACGGGTGCCGTTGCTCAAGCAAAGGAACCAAGGTCTCATCAAAGATCCAAACACGTACTGAGGAAATACCACATAATCCGGGAGATTGTGGAAAGAGGAGACATCAGTGTCGAACGAGTGGCCTCTGCAGACAATATCGCTGATCCACTTACTAAGCCTTTGCCAGGACCATTGTTTGACAAACATCGCGAAGCAATGGGTCTACGTAGTATGACTAGTTGGCTATAGGGCAAGTGGGAGATTGTAAGAGTGGGTGCCCAGTGAGCCAACTGTGTGGCTATGGGCTTTGTTGACTCTTTGTATAAACAATCTTTTGTTTAATATTATTTACACTTTTATGGCAATGACTTTATATTACTTCATATTGTTATATTATGATATACTATTGTTGTTTTGATAAAGACCTTGAATACTATAGTGTATGTAAGATGTGGTAGAACATGGAGATGTCTATCATGAAATACATCTTATAGTCACTGTATATTCTAAAACCGTTCCTAGTCGATTGAGCCGTCCGATAATAAGGATAAGGATCGCTCGAGTTTGAGACTAGCATTTGCGATGCGGAGTACCACGTTTCATTGGTAGGGAACATGGAGATGTTCGAAGCATGCAAATGGATATTCATAGGATGAATAGTCGAACTACCCTATCCGGACTTTCCAAGTGGTTATCACTTATCGAGTGGATAAAGTCCGCGGTTTTGGTTGTACACCATTAGTCCTTACGACTTGAAACATCATGGAGACTCTATATGCTAGTGCTGTGCTTTGACTCGTTTACCGACTCTATGGGGGTCATCAGGTGTCGAGATTGGGTATAGTTACGACACATATAGGAGTCAATGCATTGTTGTCAAGGATTCACCACATACTTGCGAGTGTGGATATCCTATGCGATCTGAGGAGATATTAGTGTGACAAATCTCTGGCCAGAGTACTTGATGTGATTTAAGAAATGGTTTCTTAGTAGCACATGCGATGTCACTAATTTGATCTTCAAGATGTATTGCATAGTTATCGAATCTTGAGCGACTCTCGATATACCAATGGTTGTTGATTCGATCGGGATATATGGATGAAGGGACCGTACTGTACGTTAACCAAAATCTACTGGTTCTTGTAGGCACTATCAGTGATACCTAGGGAATCATGGGCGATGTTGCTAGGCGCTTTACCATGATTCGTTGGGCAAGTCGGAAAGTGTTGTTCCGAGTCACAAGGAGTTGTGAGCCCACGGCTAGCTGTATCCCTGAACCATTGAGGGTCACACAGTGTAATGGAGTTTTAATCCCGTTGAGATAGTTAAATTTAAAGAGTTAAATTTAATGAACTAAGGAGTTGGACTTCTTAAATAAGAGTAAGGGAGTAGGATTTCCTAAAATGACATAGGGATGGACATTTTTGGAAACCACTGAATTCGGATTCAGGAAAATTTATTTTGACTTTAAAACGTGCAGAAATGGTTTCTGTGCACATTGGTGAAATCGTTTCATCAATCGGAGTCACGATGAATTTTATATTAATTTCTGAACGAGCGGGCTTTGCTTGTCGGGCCCAGCTTATGACTAATGGGCCCTAAGGTGTTAGTGGCCTGCATTATAAATAAGTTATTTCAGTACAGAAATTACACACAACAGGTCATAAATTTTGAGAGCAAATTTCGAAAACCCTAGACCCTCTCAAAACCGATCGGCCGTCCCTCCCTTTGCTCTGCCCGAGAAAATTCCGGTCTGTGATTTTGAATCGCAGTAAGGAATAACGAATCAGATTCGTTCAATCTCTTCGCAGAAAACTTCTGATAGATTTTCTAGTGCAATCTATCAGAGGGATTAAACCTCTGTTCGTGGACCTGATTGAAGGCGTTCATCGGTTCCAGGGAGAGACAACAAGAGCAGAATTGTTCTGTTGGTGTCCATTAATCTCGTTGCGAGATTTGAGGTAAAATTTATTTAATTGTTATTTAAATTTTACACACACGTAATTCAATCGATGAACGGTTGATACCCATACCATGGAAACGTTCCATGAAAAATTTTTAAACTTCCGCTGCACCGGGTATCAATCGTAATTGGTCTGGGAACTCGCCAGTTTTCCAACAATTATTTCCTCGAAGCTCGGCTTCTTCTCCTCTTGCTTGGACTGCCAGTTCTGATTATAATTGTTGTTGTAGGAGTTGTACGGCTGCCGTCCTTGATTTCCCATAAAATTTACAGCATCAACTTCAAACAACTGCTGATCTTCTTTCAGATTCCCTTGTGCTGGCGCTGTTTTCATGAGTGCCACTGGATGTGTTAGAGAGTCGATCTTAGCGTTCAGGGCCATCAAAGCATCGACCTCTAGAATTCCAGCCTTCTTTTCCTTCTTTACATCCGGCCATCCAATGTTACTCTCTGCCATATTGCCTATGATCTCCCACGCATCAGCTGGCGTTTTCCTGAATAGGCATCCATTAGCAGCAGCATCCAGCATAGATCGAACCGACTGATCAGCTCCGTTGTAGAACGTCTGGGTCTGCTGGCTTTGAGTAAGATTATGCTAAGGACATGTCCTCAACATCTTTTTGAACCTGGTCCATGTCGCATGTAGAGATTCTCCCTCCTTTTTCTTGAAAGATATAATATCAGAGAATAACTTATCCATCTTCGTAGGAGGGAAATATTTCTTTAGGAATTCTTGGACAAGCCCCGTCCAAGTAGTAATAGAACCAGTCGGCAGGTCATCAAGCCACTCCAAGGCTTCGCACTGTAGAGAGAATGGGAATAACCGCAGTCTTACTGCATCAGAGGTTACCCCATTGACTTTGAAGGTGTCGCAGATCGACAGGAATCGCTCCAGATGAGCGTAAGGATCCTCAGTAGAAGTGCCTCCAAACCGTGCTTGAAGTTGGATCATCTGAATAGTGGAGGGTTTAAGCTCAAAGCTGTTCGCCTCAACAGCGGGGCGAACGATGCTGGATCTATAACCTTCAACCGGAGGCCTAATAAGATCCCAAACAGTGCGGTTTTCAACTTCGTCAGCCATCTATTCCTCAGACTCAGAATCAAGCTCCAGATTAAGATCTCTCTTAGCACAACGAATTTTTCTGAGTGTGCGTTCTATCTCTAAATCGAGTGGTAGGAGATTTTTGAAAAATCGAGATCGACGCATGCACTAGCAGACGAGTACCTAACAAACACAAGGAAAATAAAAAAAAATTCAGAATTTTATTAAATAAAATAAAAAAAAACAGTCTAATCTCAAGAGAAATAAAAATTTTGGCATCAAACAGTCCCCGGAAACGGCGCCAAAAACTTGACCGCTTTAATCGGTGTGAATAAATTCAACTGGCAAGCGTACCAGGTCAAGTAATAATATAGTGGACAAAGGTCCAAGTGTCGAACCCACAGGGACTGTATAAAAATGATTACCAAAATATATTTATTTCTACCTAATCTAGACTAAATAAAAAGATGATTTCAGATTTTTAACTAACAAATAAAATTGCAAATAAAATTAAATTAAATAAAAACGCAGCAGAAAAAATCGGATTAATTCAAATTTGGGAAAAAACTTCGATCAAGGACACACGTAGGTACCAGACAATTCGTGTAACAAGCAGTCAATCTACTATATCAGACTTAATCGTAATTCACGGGAATTTTCCTAATTTGTTCGAAGGACTATTTCTAGAACAATCAAACCTATTCAAATATTGATGAACTAATCTTTCGTAATTCTAATCAAATTTGAATGCATAAACTGCTGTGAAAATTCAGTAAAATCCTAAACCGCATAATGAAACCGAATTCTATTTCTAGTCAGTTTTACACTATGTTGATTATCGAAGTGATCAAAATCGAGACCTCCTCTGTCGACTTGGAATCGATTAACAAGCAAACAAATAACTGGCCAAGAAATTTGTAAGACAAATATAAATTCGATAATTAATAAAATCAAATCAAGTCTAAAAATCTCAAATAAACAAACGAGTTTTCTACATAAATTGTCTGGCCCAATCACGTGGCCTTGATCGAAGAAAAAAAAAACTACTCACAATTCATAATTCAAAACCAAATTTTAATCACGAATTGATAAAAGAAAATAAAAAAAAAAGAGAAAAGAAAATAATTCTTCTCCCAAGCGTGTAGCCGTCTCTGCCTCCGTCTCCAACTCAGAAAATTTGTGGAATCCTTCTAAAATAATTAAATCTCCTATTTATATTATTTTTAGAACCCTTAAAAATTAAAATCCTTGCGCAACAAAAATTCTCGGAAAATTTGCTTCTTCGCCACATGGGCGCGAGCATGAAATACCCACGCCCGCGCGCAGCAATAAACAACAGAAGCCTCCAAATTGATTTCGCATGCGCGCGTTCCTTCTTTATTTTTCTGGAAGTCTAAACCGCGCTCGCGCGAGCCTACACCATCGCTCGTGCGCACCACATATTTTTAGAAGCTTGCTCGATTGCATTTGAAAATTCCGCAGCTGTGCATCTGCTTGATTGCTTCTTCTTTGCAGCAGCTGTTCTTAACTCTTCCCGAATCGATGCCGAAGCTTTGCGCCCGAGTTTCAATTTCTGAATTTATCTTCTCCTTTGCGCGATTGATTCTCCTCTTCTTAAATCAAGTTCTTTTCTTTTTCTTCTTTTCGATTTTCTTCTTCAAACTGATGCGATTCGATTCCGCTTTGAAACTATTCTTCTCTTGCTTTGCACCTGCGCATGTTTATTCTTTCAATTCTGCCCATCTCTCGAGCTCGTGCAGCAGCCATGGCATTCTTCGATGCGACATATTTCTGATTCGTAATGATTCATTTTCTTCTTGCAGCAGCTCGATTGCGTTGTGTTGTGTTCCATCTATGGACTCACTTGCTTCTTGGCTTGCGCATATGCTTATTAATTCACATAAATTCTGCTCTTTATTTATTTTCTTCACCCCACGCAAAGCTCGATCTTCCATCTCCAAAGCAGTAGTTTCTTGGCGTCACCAAAAATGTCGAGTTTCCGTCTATTTCCTATAAATTGACTAAGGGAATGTGGTGAAACAATATGCATGAAACGACACAAAATACGCTATAAAATAATACGAATAAATACAAAACAAATAAAAAACATCACAAAAATATTCATACAAAATGTAGTTATCATCCATCCACTAACAGGATAGGGAAAACCCTACTAACAGACATCTCGAAGGAGATAGCTCAGTATGCAAATGAATGCATCATAAATCAATGACATATAAACCATACAGTCACATAATACATGCATACTCAGTCAGGATATCTCGAACAGTACTTCCGTACCTCAAATCAGTGCAAGCTCTACCAACTCTAGGTCCACGCCTATAGTCTGCTCTACACTGCCAAATGATACTACTATCATTAAAGTGTTCTAAAAGCCTTAACTAAGCTATTGAATACTCCTAAATATTTATAGGAAGCAAAAGCTATACCTTCGTTCGTCGTTAGCCCTTTGCTGTCGATGCCACCAGAACTTGGGCACAACTCCGCTACGACTATCGAACGCCTCGACGACTCCCGGGTCAAGCCTAGGAAGGCTAGAACAACTCGAATACGACTAGAGTAGAGAGGAAATCCGGAATTGGCAATTGAAAGCGAATTCTCGGCCTTCTATTTATAGACAACAATCGGAGCCTCCGATCCTCGATCGGAACGTCCGAACCTCGATCGGAACGTCCGATCCTGCCATCGGAGCTTCCGAAGATCCTGATCTGCCACGTGTCAAAATATCACTTGTTGACTTCGGATAGGGGTGATCGAAGCTTCCGATCCTGATCGGAGCTTCCGATCCTACCACACGTCATGCCTGACGTAATACCATCAGAGCTTTCGATCCTGCATCGGAGCTTCCGATCCTGTTCGGAGCTTCCAAACTCACCTTCGGAGCTTCCGAACTCTTTCCAAGTAATTATGATTAATTTCTTAATTACTGATTTTGGTTATGGGCTACTACATCTGCTCTGAAATCCCGGCGTGCTTTAGAGTCTGGTGGGTAAGGCTACCTTATCTACGCCATCGATGCATCCTTAAAGGGACCAGACATCCAGGAGATACCAGTGGTCCGTGATTTTTCCGATGTGTTTCCAGACGAGATTCCAGGCTTACCACCAGTGAGGGAGATCGAGTTTGGCATTGAGTTACTGCCAGGGATAGCACCGATTTCTAGAGCTCCTTACCGATTTGCTCCTTCGGAGATGAAGGAATTGCAGAAGCAACTTCAAGATCTTCTTGATAAGGGCTATATTAGGCCGAGTATTTCTCCATGGGGAGCCCCAGTCCTTTTTTTTAAGAAGAAAGATGGGTCGATGCGTCTTTGCATAGACTATCGACTGCTTAATCAAGCAATGTTGAAGAATAAGTATATCCTCTTCCGCGAATATATGTTCTGTTCGATCAGTTACAGGGTACTTCTATTTACCCGAAGGTTGATCTGCGGTCGGGATATCATCAGTTGAGGGTTAGAGAGGAGGATATCTATAAGACATCATTTCATATGCAGAATGGTCACTACGAGTTCTTAGTGATGCCGTTTGGTTTGACGAACGCTCCAGCAGTCTTCATGGACTTTATGAAAATAGTATTTTGCGACTTTCTGGATAAGTTTGTTGTGGTGTTCATCGACGATATCCTTGTGTATTCTCGCAGTGTGGACGAGCACGTTTTCCATCTTCGTACAGTATTGCAGATACTGAGAGAGAGGCAGTTGTACGCTAAGTTGAGCAAGTGTGACTTCTGGATTGACCGAGTTGTTTTTCTTGGTCATGTGATTTTACGAGACGGTGTGCGAGGAGAGTTTTCAGGATTTGCGATGCCGTCTGAATACAGCTCCAGTGTTGGCTCTACCGTCTGGATCAGGAGGCTTTGTAGTTCACACTGATGCTTCTCTCTATGGTTTAGGATGTGTGTTATCGCAGAGAGGTCATGTAATTGCCTATGCCTCTAGGAAGTTGAATATTCACGAGGAGAACTATCCCATACACGATTTGGAGCTTGCGGCCATTTTCTTTTCTCTTAAGATATGGCGTCATTATTTCTACGGTGAGAAGTTCGAGATATTCACTGACCATAAGAGTTTGAAATATTTGTTTTAACGCTCCAAAATTATCTTAATTGACTTTATTTGAGATAATTAGTGATTTCAGAATTTGAGAGCCGACTTAATTTTGATCAGGGTCTATTTTGCAAATTTCAAATTTTTCAAGGACTAAAATGCAAATTTGGATTTTAATATATTATCTACACTTGGTTGAGTTGAAAAGTCTTCATCTCCTTCCTATTTTTCCTCTCCTTAGCCGTATCCCACCATTGAAGCGCCCTATTTGAGTTTCAAGATTTCAGATTTCGGTTTCCGGTCGATCCGTCCGTTAGAATTTATTTCTGAAGGCAGTTTAGCGATCACGACATCAAGAGCTTCGTTCTATCGTAAGTTTCTCTCAGATCAGATATGTTTTATTTTTCGAATGTAGTTGGAATTTGATTCTTTTCGGTTATGATGTTCTTGAGATAGTTCTAATAGTTTATTCTCAGATGGAATTGAAATAGAGCATTATTCGGAATTGTTATGATTTTTGAAGTGGTTTTCGAAAATGTGGATTTTAGGATTTGATGGGTTTGAATTCTATTTGTTGTATTGGTATTGATATGAGTTGGTAGCGATACTGTATTGCTATATGTGTTTCCGGTTTATCAGAACATAGTCGTTATGCCGTCGGTTTGAGTTTTTGGATTATCGTTTGGGTTGTTTTGGTTTGAGCCGTGTTTAGTTGAGTTTGAATTTCGATCTTGATCTAGAGCCTTTATTACTTCCTTACAGAATTATTTGAAGGCCGTGGAGTTGCGAGATTTGCAGAAATTGGATAGTTGGAAGATTGAAGCCGGTAAAGTATCGATTTTCTTATTATCGATCAAAGAGCTCGAATGATTATTGAATTGATATTTTGTTGTGTTACAAATTGAATATTGTGGAATGACGAGAAGGTATAAGACAACTTTGGAATGGAATGAGACGATTAACTTGAATTTGGATTGATTCGAGTGTCCTAGGAGAAAATCACATATTTGCATGTTTGAATGCTCAATTGATTTTATATTTGAATGCATGAGATTTCATATGCATTCATATTGAGCCTATTGATTATTCATTTTGATTTAGACGATCTAGGGATTGTAGTTGAATGGCTTTGGTATGAGATTTACTACCTTGTCGATTAACTCACTATGATGCTCTGGAGTCTAGAGGATTAAAGTATACCTCGTCCACCTCGAAAGGGTAGTTCGGTGTGATTGTTGGATATTTTAACCTCGGGATCCCAACCGAAGAAAAGAAGAGAATAATTTCATTTCAGGATTATCAGACTGCTCGTAGCATATCCTCCAGAGTCTGAATCGTCCTCTCTGATTGACCATCGGTCTGAGGATGGTATGCTGTACTCAAGTGAAAACGAGTACCAAGAGCCTCTTGTAGACTATGCCAAAAGTGAGAAGTAAACCGAGGATCTCGGTCTAAAACAATCGTTCTCGGCACACCGTGAAATCTGACAATCTCTCTGACATACAATTCAGCCATCTGATCGTGACGATATGTCATCCTATACGGGATGAAACAGGCAGACTTCGTCAAACGGTCAATCACTACCCAAATTGCATCACAACCTCGGACTAAACGCGGTAGCTTTGTGACGAAATCGATAGATATATGATGCCATTTCCATTCCGGAACAGATAAACTGTGCAAAAGACCACCCGACCTCTTTCTCTCGGCTTTCACCTGCCGACAGTTCAAACAATGGGATACAAACCTCGTGAAATCACTCTTCATCTTCTTCCACCATAACTGATCTCTCAAATCGTTATACATCTTCCGGCCACCAGGATGAACACTGAACCGACTGCCATGTGCCTCACGAAGAATACGCTGTCTCAACTCAGAAATATCAGGCACGACAATATGGTTATTCACAAATAAAACGTCATCCCTGACCTGAAACTCAAATTGATGTCCCAATCTGACTTTCTCTATCGAATTCTGAATACTCATATCGGATTTCTGTGCTTCTCTGATCGTTACAAATAACTCTGGCTCGGCTCGAATGGCACAAACTCGAATTGATCTCCTATCAGTCTCGAACTCTAAGCCAAAAGTGCAACAGTCGTCGATTAATCGAGAAACACTGATAGTAGACAGAGATAGGAAAAAAAACTTTCGACTCAACGCATCTGCAGCTGCATTCGATTTTCCCTGATAGTACTTGATTTCGCATTCGAAATCCTTCAACAAATCTAACCATCTCCTCTGTCTCATATTCAGTTCAGACTGTGAAAACAAATATTTCAGGCTCTTATGATCAGAAAGATCTCAAAAGACTCACCGTATAGATAGTGACGCCAGATATTCAAGGCAAAAACAATAGCAGCGAGTTCAAGATCATGAACTGGATAACGAGTCTCATGCGGTTTCAACTGCCTTGATGCATAAGCTATCACATGCTTCCTTTGCATAAGGACGCAACCAAGGCCTAAATGAGAAGCATCGCAATACACCGTAAAACCTCCAGTACCTGATGGAATAGAAAAAATCGGAGCGCTAGTCAATCTCTTCTTCAGATCAATGAAACTGGCCTCACACTCTTTAGTCCAAACAAAAGCCGCGTTTTCCTGAGTCAGTTGGGTAATTGACTTTGCAATAGATGAGAAACTCTTGATGAATCTGCGATAGTAACCCGCTAAACCCATAAAACTTCAAATTTCAGGCACAGAAGTCGGCTACGCCAGTTCATAACTGCCTCGATCTTGCTGGGATCGACAGAAATTCCATCTCCATAGATAATATGACCAAGAAAAACGACTCGGTCTAACCAAAACTTGCACTTCGACAGTTTGGCATACAATTGCTCGGCCCTCAAAATCTGCAAGACGGTCCTTAAATGCTCTGCATGGTCAGAACGGCTCTTCGAATAGATAAGAATATCATCGATGAAAATAATAACAAACTCATCTAAGTACCGTTGAAAGATACGGTTCAATAATCCCATAAAGACTGCTGGAGCGTTAGTCAAACCGAACAACATGACAATAAACTCAAAGTGGTCATACCTCGTTCTAAACGCAGTCTTAGGAACATCCTCTTCCCGTACCCTCAGTTGATGATAGCCTGACCTCAAATCGATTTTCGAATAAACACAAGAACCCTGCAACTGGTCAAAAAGATAATCTATTTGAGGTAAGGGATACATGTTCTTTACCGTCGCTTGATTCAATTGGCGGTAGTCAATGTAGAGTCTCATAGAACCATCTTTCTTTCAAACAAAAAGTACCGGAGCACCAAAAGGAGATACATTAGGTCGAATGTATCCCTTGGTAATCAAATCCTCCAACTGCTCCTTCAATTCATTCAATTCGATCTGAGCCATTCGATATGGAATTATGAAAATTGGATTATCTGTGTCCTAACCTTTGATTATCAGATTATGGGTCCTCGAAGGATGTTGAATAGGAACCCACCGCCAGTTATTCCTCCAAATGAGAATCCGCCTGTAATCACTCCTCAGAATGAACAAGGTAGTACTGTGATCGATCAGATGGATGCCACAGCTACGCCGATGGAAACTTTATTGAAGAGGTTCCAATCTTTCAAGCCGCCGACTTTGAAGGGTACAGAGAACCCGGTTGATTGTAAGAGCTGGTTAGATGATATAGATCAGCTTTTTGACTCTCTCGACTATTCTGATGACCGCCGGACCAGGTTAGTCATTCATCAACTGCGAGGTGTCGCAAATAATTGGTGGATCACGACAAAGAAGGCTATTAAAAACCGAGGTACGACCATCACCTGGAATCTTTTCAAATCAGAATTTTATAAGAGGTTTTTCCTAGTTTCTTACAGAAAAGATAAGGGTGCATAGTTTGCGAATCTAAGACAGGGGAACATGAATATTGAAGATTATGTCTCTAAGTTTGAGAGTTTGTTGCATTTTGAACCGCGCATTGCTGAAAATGAGGAAGCCAAGGCTGACCAATTCATTAACGGCTTGAACCTTGATATATTTACTCTTGTGAATACTGGGAGGCCTAATAACTTTGCTGATTCAATGGATCAGGCCAAGGGTGCTAAGGTCGGACTAATGAGACAGAGAGGGAATCAGTTTGCATATCATCAGCGACAGAGACAGTTTCAGACCCAACCGTCCCAATATCAGAATCAGCCTCAGAGATCCGAGGGTCATAGCAGTGGAGGCAACATAAAGGATTACTATCGTCCAAAGGGAAAATAGTTTAAGAAATCATGGAACAGTTCTTTGAGTTCAGGTGGCTCGAAGCAGTACAGTTCAGGACAGAGTTCAAGATCCTCTGGAGCAACTTGTAACAAGTGTGGAGGTCACCACTCCAGTGATCAGTGTAGAGGTTGTTTGGGAGTTGTTATATCTATCAACAGTCTGGACACTACGCAAGATTCTGTCCTCAGCGTGTTCCTGAGAGGTCCCAAGGTGGGATTCGTCGAGACAGATAGCTCAGCCCGAGAGGCAAGCATCTACTATTCATTCCTTTCAGCCACCACAGCAGAGTCAACAGGGAGGTGGGAATAACACGAATCAACCTCCTAGACAGCAGGCTAGAGTTTTTGCCTTGAATGAGGACTAGACTCAGGCAGCATTGGATGATGTCATAGCAGGTAACTGTTTGATATTTGGTTATCCTGCTCATGTTTTGATTGATACGGGTGCATCTCACTCCTTTATTTCTAAGAAATTTGTTTTGATGCATGCCTTGCCTTGCGAGCCTTTGCCTGCTGTAGTTTCTGTTACTTCACCTTTGGGTGGAGGAATTGTTTCGATGAGATTAGTCAGGAATTGTGAACTGCTTTGATGAGAATGTGATTGAATTTGATTGTATTGTACTGAGGTTATCCGATTTCGATTGCATTATTGGTATAGATGTTTTGTCCAAGTACAGGGCTACAGTCGATTGTTTTCAGAAGGTACTCAGATTCAGACCGGAGATGGCCGATGAATGGAAATTCTTTGGTAAGGGTTCTTGATCCAAAATTCCTTTGATTTTTGTTATGTCTATGACTCGACTGTTACAAAAAAGAGCATAAGGAGTTTTGATTTATGCCATGGATGTTTTGAAGTCTAGCCCTGGGTTGAATGAAATACTAGTGGTTAGAGAGTTTCCTGACGTATGTTTATGTGTTATTGCATGTTAGTCTCTTTTACTGAGAATATTATTCTCACCGGATTATCCGGCTATTGTCTTTGTTTGTATGTGTACTTGGCAACAGGTGGGGTAGGACTGAGTCAGAGGCAGCATGGCTAGGTGGTTGAATGGATAGAAGTGAGGTCTTTGGTTTTAGAAGTCGAAGTTGCTGTTCAAACTTGTGATGTATTTTTATATAGTTTGAACTACTTGGAACTGATGCATGTTCTATTTGGAAGAATTGTATAACTCTAGACTTTTATCCTTTTGTATCTTGTTGAATGGAGTTATATGTTGTTGAATTGTTTGAGTTGGAGATTGAATTTTTGGAAGAAAACCAGAATTTTTCTGGTATAGAGCATCTCACTCGATCGGATGAATATTACCGATCGAGCGAGCACCCGTAAGTTTGGGTATTTCTTTCCGCTCGATCAGTAAGATTTTACCGATCGAGTGGGGGCCTTTGTTAAGTCTCGACTGAATATTACCGATCGAGCGAGCACCCGTAAGTTTGGGTATTTCTTTCCGCTCGATCAGTAAGATTTTACCGATCGAGTGGGGGCCTTTGTTAAGTCTCGACTGAGACTTGGAGTAGATGGCCCGCTCAATCGGTAAAATTTTACCGATCGAGCGAGCACTGTTTTTTAAAAAAAAAATTTATTCTTTTATTCTTATTGGTTAATTGCGATGATCGTTTGAATTATCCTAAGATTAGATGATTAAAATCGAGGCCTCACATTTGTTCACTCAGACTGAGTTGAATATTAGGCAGCGTCGTTGGATGGATTTGCCGAAGGACTACGATTGTGAGATCAAGTACCATCCAGGTTCTTATAATCCAGTTGCGAATGCTCTTAGCCGCAAAGTGTACGTGAGTTCGCTTCGTAACATCTCGGTTGCGCGAGTGGTAGAAGAGTGTGGTTCCTTGGGTTTCACTTTTTGACACAAGAAGGAACAACAGGGAGTTCACGTTTCGTCAGTGCTTGCCGAACCAACCTTGTATACTCTTATACGTGAGTTGCAGGCCGTTGATCTGAAGACACAAAAGTTAGCTCGTTTGGCTCATGATGGGAGTACTTCTGGTTTTCATTTGCAGAATGATGGTCTGTTGTGTCTCTCTGGACGTGTGATAGTTCCTGATGATTCCACACTACGAGAGGAGATTCAGTTACAGGCTCACTGTAGTAGATTTTTTGTACATCCAAACAGTATGAAAATGTACAAGGATCTACGTACTAGGTTCTGGTGGAAAGGAATGAAGCGCAGTGTTTATTAGTTTGTGTCACTATGCCTTGTTTGTCAGGAAGTCAAGGCAGAATTTCGACGACCCGGTGGATTGCTCCAGATTTTAGGGATTCCTGAGTGGAAGTGGGAGCATGTGACGATGGATTTTGTCACCCACTTGCCGATGTCTTCCAGGAACTGCGATGCTATTTGGGTTGTTGTTGATTGATTGTCGAAGTCCGCGCATTTCTTACAATAAAATTGGGATTTTACTTTCGATCGGATGACACGTCTATACGTGAAGGAGGTTGTTCATCTACATGGAATTCCGTTGAGTATTGTCAGCGACAGAGATCCGAGGTTTACCTCTAGGTTTTGGGGTAGCTTCCAGCGAGCTCTTGACACTACTCTGAGTTTGAGTACAGCTTACCACCCAGATACCGATGAGCAGAGTGAGAGGACTATTCGTACCCTCGAGGATATGCTTCAAGCTACAGTCATAGATTTTGGTACAGCGTGGAATGACCACTTGGCGTTGGTGGAGTTTGCTTATAACAACAGTTACCACAGCAGCATTGGTATGGCACCATTCGAGGCCTTATATGGATGCCGCTGTCGTACGCCTTTGTTTTGGGATGAAGTTGCAAACTTCAAGTCTATGATCCACAGATGATTCAGCAGATGACCAATGCAGTGGAGATAATCCGTAGGAGGATTAAGGCAGCCTAGGATTGACAGGCTAGCTACGCTAACACTCATCACAGACCGTTACATTTTGAGGTAGTGGAACATGTGTTCCTGCGAGTGTCACCTTTTCGAAAGGTGATGAGATTTGGACCCAAGGGTAATTTGTCACCGAGATTTATTGGTCCGTTCGAGATTCTTGAGAAGGTTGGAGACGTGGCTTATAGTTTAGCTTTGCCACCATATCTTTCCAGTATCCATGATGTGTTTCACGTGTCCTTGTTGAGGCAGTACGTGGCGGATGAGTCGCACATCTTGCATCCGAATGAGGTGCAATTGGATCAGGATTAGTCCTATGTGGAGAGACCTCTCAGGATTCTTGACCGAAAGGACAAGATACTTCGGAACAAGAGCATACCTTTAGTGATGGTGCAGTGGCAGCGTAGAGGAACTGAAGAAGCAACTTGGGAACTGGAGAGCCGGATGCGAGCTGAGCATCCAGAGTTGTTTTGATGTTTTGTACTTTTCTTTGAAAGAAATATTTGTACTTTGTGATGTTCAGTTGCAATAAAGAACTTTTTCTTGATTTTTCGTGTTTTCCTCTAGACTTAAATTTCGAGGACAAAATTTCTTAAGTGGGGGAGAATGTAGTGACCATTACCCAAATTGAGTGATTAAGAATTAATCACTAAGTTGTTATCAAGTAAATGGGATTAAGGAAGCTTCAGATGAGTTTACGAACTTCAGAAACGAACTCAGAATGATCAGAGGTATGCGACGCACCAGCATCAAATAAGACATAGGCAGGATAACCATAAAGAGAACAGTTACCTACAATCACATCTTCCGATGCCGCTTGTGCTTGCTCCTCTGTCAATGCAAACACTCGTGCTTGTTGCCTCGGAGGTTGATTCACCGTCTGACCTCCTCCTCTACTCTATGCTGCAGTCTGTGGTTGGAAAGAGTGTACTGAAGTTACTTTTCTATCAGTCTGAGCTACTGGTATAGACGATCAAGTACCCTGAGCACCTTCAGAACCTCGTTGTGGATAGACTCTCGCAAAGTGTCTCATCTTGTTGCAAATATGACAACTTCCAAATACACCTCGGCATTGTTCATTGGCATGTCGACCACCACACTTGGTGCAATAAACATCTGACCTCTGTCCAGCTTTAGACTGTCGGGAACTACCTGAACTAGAAGAGCTACTACCACCTGATCTCTTGAACTGTTTGCTCTTACCCTTGAAGAAACTTTTCTTTCCACTGCTGCTACCTCCAGCTTCAAATCGAGGTGGCTGTGGAATCTGTGGCTGTTCTTGTGGTTGCTTCATAGGTTGGGGAACAAACTGAGCTCCTCTTTGTTTTAGTATTCCTGCTTCTGCACCCTTTGCACGATTTAGAGCATCAGCAAAGGTACTTGGTATTCCCGAATTTACAAGAGTAAACACGTCAGGATTCAAGCCATTTATAAATTGATCGACTTGAGCTTCGCCACTGGCAGCAACATGTGGAGCAAACTTCATCAAACTCATAAATTTTGCAACATAATCTTCGATATTCATTTGGCCCTGTTGAAACTTGCGAATTCCGCTCCCTTGTCCTTCCGATAAGACACAGGAAAGAAAAGATGATAGAAAGTAGTTTTAAATACAACCCAAGTAATAACAGTACCTCGGTTTTCAAATTCTTTCTTTGTCACTACCCACCAATTCTTCGCAAGGCCGTGTAGTTGATGGATTACCAATCTCACTCGTCATTCATCCGCATAATCATGTGACTCAAATAACTGCTCTATATACTCCAGCCAGTTCTCATAGTCAACAGAGTTCTCAGTCCCTTGCAGTGTCGGTGGTTTGAAGGACTAAAATCGCTTCAAAAGCTTCTCCATCGGATTGGCATCACCAAACAGATCAACATAAGTACTACTTTGTCCATGTTCAGTTGCTGTCACTAGGTCCTGTGCAGCATTTGTCTGTTCTGGTTCATTCACTGCCAATGTCTGTCTAACTCTCGGTGCTGGTCGGGGAGGCATATCTGATAAACAAACAGATTAGTGCACAGTTCATCATATCATAACACATTTCTGTTTCAGTTCCTCCTCTGATTAGCACAATTATGCCTTCTCAAGAGATCGAGTTCTTATTCATACTCATTCAATACATGCTATTACTTCAATCAGATAATCAGATAGCATGTAATTCAAAACATTGTACGGCATATTCTTCGCAAATTATCACAGCATCATGTGACAATTTAACATCTGTAATCAATGAATCATATACCATACAAGTATGAAAGCAATAAATAAATCATAATAGATGACTCGATCTACCCCGCTCATTTATTCTCAGTCCGAGAAACTTATCGCTCTGATACCACCTGTTGTGGGGACCTCGGGTTGCTAATCTCATCTTAGGGCAATTAACGATTAATACACAATTAATCATGTATTTAAAAGAATACTCAAACCAATAAAACAAAATTTAAAAAAAAAATCCTGCACCTCGCTCGATCGGTTAAATCCTACCGATCGATCGAGAAGAAAATCTCTCTTCTCGGGTCTGAGCATATATTGGTCTCGCTCGATCGGTCAAATCCTCCCAATCGAGCGAGCAAGAAAAATCAAGTTTCTGTTTAAGAAAAACAGGCCTCGCTCGATCGGTGAAATCTTGCCGATCGAGCGGGCTTCATTTCCAGAAAAACACAGCAGCTTCCTCTTGCTGTCAAAACCTGATACCATGGCAAGAACTTCACTATAAGTCAATTTCAAACCTGTTATAAAAGCTGAAAACATGAACATATACATATAACCAAGTTCAAGCATAATATACTAGCTTTTACAACCACTTCTAGATCACAAACTAATTAAAAGCATGAGATTACACAACTTGTTCAAAAGTTCTTCCAACATATCATACTAAAGTATTCTATCATGCTTGCCAAACTTCTAAGTGCATCTACAACCCGAGTCCTCACGTGCTAGACTCTCTCCCAACTATCAATGACGTCGATGACTAGCTTCTGCCCCATCTATTGTCATGCACACATACAAAACAAGACAACAGCCGGATAAACTCCGGTGAGAAATCATTCTCAATATAATCGACATATATATAAAGCGTTAATGAAATCATATCAACTCTATTCATACTCGACTCAAAAATAGAGTAAATAACGCATATATCGATTAAGAATTGATTCATAAAACGTCACTGCCATCAAGATTCGTAACCGATCTTGACATGGATATCCATCTATCGTAGCCATCCCGGTTAGAAAATAAGGTTAACCGCAACCTTGGCATAGAATCAATTCAATATACTATCATATCGACTCAAACTCAAAGATCCACTACCTAAGATGGATCGACAACATCAAACATAAATCAAAACAAATCAAGTATGTGGTTTTTGCGGGCCAACTCAAGAATAGTCGTTCTTGAGTTTCAAAGTCCCTAACTCGCGATGTCGTCATTATACCTTCGAATATCTCGGTTCTGAATTCTTCAATCTGAAATATAACAATCAAAATACTCATATCAAACTTCATTCAAGCTTATTATATCAGAAACGAATCAAAACCATCAATATATCGTCAATCAATCTCATTTCAAACCTCAACTTCTTCTTATTCGATTCAACTCGGCGTCTTGTATCGTTAGCCTTCCAACTCAACTGAAACTGAAGAATAAAAATGCTATAACATTCATAGCATCTAGATAAAGACTTCAGCTCAGGTAGAGGCTATCAAAACAGTCTAAAAACTCGATTCAACGGCGTAGCGATTGAAAATCGGTAACCGACAAAATACCGAAACCATTTCTAACTTCATACACAACTCATCAGCAGTATAACAAAAATAACCAACAGTTCAGAGGCTATATATATATCGAACTACATGCTGAAACTCATAATCAGTTCATTCAACAATCAATCTTCGATTCAATGTCAATATCCAATCGCATAAAAGCTTAAGAACATGCTCAAGATGTAAACAGCTGATCTCTGCCAACTTTCAACCCTCAAAACATGCCGAAATAATTAGAAACTTACACAAAATCGAAGCCCTCATCACAAGGATTCTAGAACACTTTTCGGAATCGAATTCGGACGATCGGATCAAAATTACGTCAATTTGAAAATCAAAAATCCAAAGGAAAAGAAAAGATCTCGGCTTCTGCTCTCAAATTCTGAATTTGATATATGTTATACACGTGCACATGCTGAATAATCAATATAATCTGATAAATTTAATTATATTTGCACTTTGATCCCTCAAGTCTTCAAAAATTACAATTCAATCCTCGGCCTTCTTTTTAATTCAATTTCAATCCAAAATAATTTAAGAATATTAGAATTTAAATCAAAACTCTAAGTATTCCCAAATTAAATATACTCGGATTAAAATTAAATAAATTTAGATTAATATTAATTAATCCCGGGCCTTACAGAGATCGTTCGACTTCATGGAGTTCCTGTGAGCATTGTCAGCGATCGTGATCCTTACTTCCCGGTTTCGGGGGAGTGTTCAGCGTGTCATGGATACTACTCTCAGTTTGAGTACTGTCTATCATCCGGAGACAGATGGTCAGATGGAGCGCACTATCCGTACCTTGGAGGATATGCTTCGGGCGTGTACAATGGATTTTGGTTCAGCCTGGCAGGATCATTTGCCATTGATCGAGTTCGCGTACAACAAAAAATATCATAGTAGCATTGGGATGGCACCATTTGAGGCGTTGTATGGGCGACGTTGCCGTACTCCACTCTTCTGGGAGGAAGTGGGGGAGAGACATGCTGAGGGACCAGAGTTAGTCCAACAGGCAGCAGATATTGTTGGGAAGATCAAGAAACGGATTAAGACTGCACAGGATTGTCAGGCCAGCTATGCTAATACTAAACGTAGGCCTTTGAAGTTTGATGTTGGAGAGAAAGTATTTCTGAGAGTTTCACCTTTTTGCAGGATTCTCAGATTTGGTCTCAAGGGCAAGTTGTCTCCCAGATTCATCGGTCCGTTTGAGATCTTGGAGAGCATAGGTGATTTGGCTTACCGTTTGGCTTTGCCATCGTATCTGTCCAGTATTCATGACGTGTTTCATGTATCTCTGTTGCAACGGTATGTGGCGGATCAGTCTCACATTCTACAGCCGTTTGAGGTACAAGTAGATACTGATTTGACCTATGTAGAGAGGCCTATTCGTATTCTGGATCATAAGGATAAGGTGTTGCGGAATAAAGTCATTCTCCTAGTTTTAGTTCAGTGGCAACGTCAAGGCACTGAAGAAGCCACTTGGGAACTCGAGAGCAGGATGCATTCGGAACATCCTGAGTTATTTTGAATTTATTTCCCTGTTGTATTCGGTTGTGAACTTTGTAAACGTTTAATTTGAATAAAGAATGTTTCTGCATGTTGTTTTACATTCAGTACTTAAGATCTGATTTTGAGGACGAAATATCTTAAGTGGGAGAGAATGTAGTAGCCCGTACCCAAAATTAGTGAATAAGTGTTAATCAATCCAATAAATCATGTTATTTTAAGTTAAACGTGATTAATGAAACTCTTAATGGATTAACGGAGTCCGAAATTAGACCCAGAATTATCAGAAATGGTCCGAAGGGTCAGGTGGAACGGACGTAACGTCCTAGGATCGAACGCAACGTTCGTGCCAGCAAGAATACGTCATTGCTTACACATATGAAGTGACCAACGGACACAACGTTTGTCGAACGGACGCAACGATGGCGAACGGGCGCAACGATGGAGAAACGGACGTTCCGTTTGATGTCTATAAATAAGGGTGCCGAGATTCATTTTCATACGCACCAATAACATCTCTTCTCTCGATTCCTTAGTCTTCTGGCTTAGATCTAGGGAATTCTAGGCGTCCCATTGGGAATTCGGAAGTGACATAGCAATCCAAGCGTCGTAGCGGAGCTGTGGCCTAGTTTTGAGGCAAGCGACAGAAACGGGCTGACGACGGACGCAGGTATAGATTTTGCTTTCTAAAATATTTAGGAGTATGCAATAGCTTAGTTAAGGCTTTTAGAGCACTATAATGATGTTAGTATCTTTTTGCAGTTTAGTGCGGAGTTTAGGCGTGGACTTAGAGCCGGTAGAGCTTGCCTAGTATTTGAGGTACGAAAGTACTGTTCGAGATATCCTGACTGAGTATTATGTATTATGTGACTGCATGATTTATATGACATGATTTTATGTTGCATATATTTGCATATTGAGCTATATCTTTTGAGATGTCTGTAGTAGGGTTTTACCCTATCCTGTTAGTGGATGGACTTCCATCGATTTGGGTCCGGAGTATCCACTGGTATTCGGTATGTGAGCCACCTCCTGAAGCAACGGCACAGCGTGCTACATACCAGGGCCTGGTCTGTCTTTTTATCTGATTCTTGGCTTCTAGTCAGTAGGCGGTACACTTGCATTCATGTATTTATATAATACGGTATACTCATATTCTCGTGCTGAGCATTTTATGCTCACGTCTCGTACCTTGTGTATCTAGATAACCTATTCCATGGGGCAGATATGCGATTGGATGAGGCAGGTGGATCCAGGAAGGGCTAGGCAGTGGACGGCTAGTTGGGATTTTGCCTTGGTTATTTGTATGATGTATTTGGATAATAAAGTATTCGATTTGGTTGTATAAACTATTTGGGTAATTGCAGATTCCTTCCCTTGGGATTGTATATTATTTCTGGCTTCCGCAGTTTATTTCTGATTTATCATTTTATTAAGTTAATTGCATGCTTAAGCTCTGATTAGTAGGTGATCTCGGTAAGGGTCACTACAAGTGGTTCAAACGGCTTGAACATGTACTCACCCGCCTTAAGCAGGTGAGTGAGAACTCGCTTCTCCTTACAAAGAAGCAGGTAAAATATCCCCTCCGAAGAGAAGATATCCTTAACCTTTTCTGACCCAAGTAACTCCAGATACTTGTCATGGTGGTCCTCCAGCTCCCAAGCCTCCTCTTGTATGTGCGGTGGGAAGAGAGCGTAGTGATACATCCGTATCTCCTCAACCTTAAACCGTAGCCTCAAGGTCCACTTGAACACGAACTCCTCAAGTTCTTCCTGTCTTTCCTCGAATGTTTGCTCTGCAGCAATTTTTTTATCTAATATTTCTTTAGTGTTTAGAAGATAATCGGACAATCGATCCGAGTAGTTATTTATAAAGGGATTTTTGACGTTTTGTATCCCCTAGGAGAATTAAATATATTATTTATTTTCCGCGTGTTTGGGTCAGTCACTTTACGCCGTATTTTTTTCAATTTAAATGTTTCTTACGTAATTTATCCACGTATTTGGGCATAACACTTGAAATAATTTAATCCCCTCCTTCTTCATCTAATATCTGAGCCCTAAAACTTCTTCGTAAAAGAACAGATATATATACTCTCACTCTTTTCTTCATTGAATTTATAGGGAAACCATGTATTCAATCACTCAAAATGTGCTTCTCATCGATTTACACACAATATTCGATCTTCTAGATCAAGGAATGGTGGAGATGTTTCGTACCATTGAAGCTTCTGGGCTGAGGAAATTTCTGGAAGGACAAAAAACCATCTTCAAGCAGGCCATTCCAAAGTTCTTTCAGACGGCAAAGCTTGAAGATGGAGTTTTGTCCACTTGTCTGGGTGGAGAATTCGTGAGGATTGCATCTGCTCTATTTGCTACTTCATTTGATCTGCCCAGATAGGGGTAGCCGATTTCTCGGAGATTTCTGCTGAAACAAATAATCAGATGAAATGCATGTACTCTCTGACTGACAAACCAATCAAAGTACCGTGCAAAAAGAAGAAACTCAAGATGGAATTCAGGCTACTGCACGACATTGTGGCCAAATCATTTTTGGCCAAAGCAGGTTCTTTTGATGCTATTACTTCTTAAAAGTTTGAGGTTATGGTTGTTATCTTTGTTGGTATTACTGTCAATTGGTCTATTGTTCTGTACAATATTCTATCTGCAATGATCACTGCTCCAATAGTCCAATCTCAAGGTTTTTCAATTCAAATCGGTGAACTTTTAAATAATTTGAATGTTCATCTGGGACCCTCTACCAATCTTAATCCATACAAGACACTAAATCAGAGGGCCATTGAAGTGTACACAGCCAAGAAACTGACCGTGTTCAAGCATGGTACACCCAATTCAGATGAGATTGAGGATCTTACTGTACCAGATGAACCACAACCATTGGAAATTCAAGCTGCCAAGTCCACTGCAGCTCCTAAGCCATCTATTCCCAAAAAGAGGAAGAGATCAGTAAATTGAAAGTACTGATAGAATCCACTGAGTCAGAAGAATCAGAGTCAGAGTCAGATCAAGTGACTCTAGCTGAGATCATTCCTCCTCCTTCTCCTCCTCCTCAGAAGAAGAGATCACTAAGACCTCCTCCCCGAGTTCCAACAGCAATTCAATCTGCTCTGATTCCAGCTATACCTCTGTCAAGAGTTGAAAGTGTTGTTCCTTTGGTGACCCAGATGAATATCACTACTTTTCAATCTGAATTTTTTTAAAGAGTTCAGTGATTCTTCTGATCCATCCTCCACTTCCAAAGAACAGAGACTTATTGATCTTGTTGCCCATAACATCACCAAAAGTGCAGAGGAAACGATAAAAATCTTTGACAGATGGGTATTTCACCGGACCAAAAATAACTTCTCAAAAATCAAGACTTTAAACAAGCTGTCCAATATTGTTGTTCTTGGAGACAGGATTCTTGAGTGGGCTGAAACTCAAGACATCTCAATTTCACTGGAGAGAAGAAAATTTATTGAACTCAGATTGAAGGAAAGTCTTCTGCGAGCTTATCTGAGATTGAAAAGAGCAAAGTTCGATACAACAAGCTTGGATGTTTTTGATCAAACTGCAGCAATAAGCCAACTGGAGAATGATTCTCTTCTAATGACCTCTACTGCTCAGATGATGAGACAAGATTTTTTCTGTTGAAGTCTCATCAGCCCAGACAGCTACTTCAACTGAAATTTCTTCTGATACAGATGACTTTGATCTGATAATCAACACTCCTTCTGATGATCATGTCTCACCGCCTATCTCTCCTCCAAAGGATGCTCAAATGACTGACTCTACAATTGAAGAAAATTTGGTGGAAGAATCGTTTGCCCAAGAACCAATCACTGAGACTCAGGTTGAGGAACCATATGCTGATCAAGCTATGGATGAATCTCAGATGAATAATCCTCCCTCTAATTTTGAGGATATTTTTACTGAGCCTCCATAACAGATGATGGTTTCCAATTCTTTTGAGGAAATCAATTTTGATCCGAACACAGCTATCGTTCCATTTGCTCCAGCTGCAGAACAAGTTCAAGTTTCATGTGCATAATCGATGGAGACAAATTTAGCAGAAATTAGAGTGATGGTTCTTCCTCCTATCTTCAAAGTAATAAGGACTGATCAAATCCATACTCTATTCAGTCCTATTACCATTGTGTTCGATAAGAAGCTGACACTTCCATCTACAACCATCTCTGAGATATCTATCTCGGATCAAGTAGCCACATCTGATATTATGGAAGTAACTGTCTCTGAGCCTATTGTTGTAACTCCTCCACTACTTCAGATATGTGACTCTGCCTTCTCTGAAGATGCTGCTCCTTCGTCTTCTCAACAGATCAATGTACAGCCTACCCCGTTTTTATCCAAGTCTCTCAATAAATTGTTCATTCTGGTATCTGAGTTGCAGACAGAAACAACTCAAACTTCTATAGAGTTGAAAGACTTCAAGGAAAGTATGCTGAAGATGGTCAGTAATATATCTGACTCTGTGCTGCATGTACAGAGAAAACAAACAAAGGAATATTTTGACATCCTTCGCAGGCTTGATAGCATTCAGGCTTCAAATGAGACAAACAATCAGAAGCTCCATGATACCTTTGGTACCCATCTTACAATTATTCTTGATCTACTATCTGAGGCTGGTGATGCCACAAAGGGGGAAAAGACTACCTCGTCAAAGGCTAAAGGAAAAGGAAAGAAGTAGTAGCAGATCAGAGTACGAGAAACAGATCAAAGTCTGACGATTTTTGAAGATATTAAGTTTTGACATTTATTTTGTCCAAAGACTTTTATTCTATCTATGAATGAATACTTTTGGAAAGTCTTATTGATCCGGATATTGATAAAAGTAACTTGGTTTTGACATCACCAAAAAGGGAGAAATTGTTGGTGATTAAATTATGAGTTTTGGTGATAACATATCAAACCAAGTACTAAAATAAATAAGATCTTAAGGACAAACGAAAATTAGATCTTAGATCAATCAAGACAAATGGGTTCATACAGATCGAACTTAACAAAGCTGTCCAGATCAAGTTTTTGATAAAATTGGAGTTCCGGATAAATCAAGCATTTGATCTATGTTTCCCTCACAACGATTTACTTCAAAAGATCAAATGACCATCCTCTAGAAGAGCAATCCAGATCGATCAAAAGCTTATATCAGATGAAGTGCAGATCATATTCAGATCAATTACTTACATCTAACCCAGATCAAGTTTAATAGCCAACAACTCAGATCGGATCAAACAAAAGGATGGAAACATCAAGTTGTCGAAGCTGTTGAGCTAGAAGACCAAAACATTTATTGAAGATTTAAACGTTGGCAAGCTTTCTTTAAATTCAAAATTTGTGAGCCAAATTTATGAGATATGTTGTAAGGCCATGAAAATATTAAGTTATTAATTACGAAATTTGAGATTTTAATTCCGAATTTGGAAAATTACTATTTGGGAATTTATGGAAATTAGAGATTTATTTTTTGAGTCGAAAATATTTAATTTGAGGATTTTTGGATTTTAAGATTTTAATATCCGGAATTCTTAAATTAAAAGAATAAAATATTTGAATTAAATATTTATGGGATTAGGATTGAAATTCCGAGCTTTGGGAGTTAAAGAGGATTTAATTTGAAGAAAAAATTCGAGCAGGGACCAAATTGCAAATATGCCAAAGATTAGGGACCAAAGTAAAATTTCCCCTTGCAAGTGGGAAATGACACGTGCATGCATATATTGAGGTGTAATATATGTATTGCATTCAGAATTTGCAGCAGATAACCGTGAGGAAGAGGAAAAGAGAAAGAAAAGCTGATTTTTCATTTCCAACTCCAATTAAATTCGATCCGCCCGATAGAATTTCAAATAGATCGTATATTTGCGATCACGACTTCAAGTACTACGTTTTGAAGTACGTTTTAAGAAGTTTTACGATGTTTGATATTTTAAGATGTTGTAGAATTAAGATTTGATTGGATGAATATGTTCTAGTTTATACGACGATAGCATATTTAAGTTGGATCGCGAAAAAATCGTTGTTTGGACATGTTTTTATTTCTTGAATATTTCTAAAATTTTTGGATATTTGGGGCTGTCATTCACGTGAATATGCTGATATATTTAGATGGTTATTGAGTTTATATGAGTGTAGGAATGATGTTTAAGCTTTTGGAATATCCGGTTTCAGTCTGTTACGCCTCCGGTTCGAGATTTTGAATTGAGTTAAATTCTAAAAGTTGAGAGATGATATTCAAGTGTATTGCTGATGAATTGAATAGGAGGTTGAGTTTAGAATGTAGAAATGAGGGTGTTTGAGTTGTTATATTTATCGAATTCGAATCGTTCGATGCCAGTTGGAATTATGGTTAATTGAATAAGACTTGAAGTTTGTTTAACCTTGATGAAATTGAAAGATGATAATTAAGAATGTTTGATACCTTCATTCCAGAACTTGAATTTGAAGGATATCGAAGTCGAGTCGACGAGTTCGAGTTGACGGGATTGAATTGCTTGAAGATCGGATCAAAGTGGCAGCAACTTGGATCTTGAATAGCAAGAAGGGAATTGAGCAGAATTTTAGTAGTTTGTCATTGATTTAGAAGTGCAAGAATTCAAAGATTTGAATCAAGACAAAGGTATGATTCGACATTGTCCTCGACAGGTAGAATAACTCAAGAACGTGTTGGTTTTTGAGTTTATTAAATCACATACATGCATGTTTAGTTATTCTTGTTTGATCTTATATGACTTACTTGATCTACTTGATTTAGTTGAACTTGTTGCTTATTAAATGAGTTTGTTTGATTAAACATTCTTTCTTATTTAAGAATTGAGAAGTGTAGATTATAATGAACGATTTGATTGTGGTGAAATGGGTGATAGAGTAGAGATGTAATCCTTTTGAGCCATAATTCTTTCGAAACCCCAAAAGCAGAATCGAAAAGAAAATATTGGACGTGGTGGACTTATATATATGAGGCTAGGAATCAGATTTGAGTTCCTATTGCCAGAATTCCTAATATAGTGTTCGCAGTCCAGGGAAAAGAGCTTGTTACCACCTCGAGCGGGAGCGTAGGTGGGATTCTTGATATGGCCATATTCTTTTCCCGGGATCACAAAGAGATTATTTATGAAACACCAATTCTGCGAGATTGAAATCCTTTACCCTTTAACCTATACCTGTGTCGTTATGATATTGATTTATTTGCTTTGAATGAAATCCGACAGGTAAGGGTATATGGACTTGAGATTAGTGTTAGTCGAATACTGATTTGATATGTTTATATGTTATACATATGTCTTTCTTACTGAGATTTATTCTCACCGGAGTTATCCGGCTGTTGCTTTGTTTGTATGTATGCATTGTATCAGGTTGGAGCAAGAACGAGTCAGACAGAACTTGGATATCTCAAGACGAGGATATAGATGTGGGGCCTTGGGATAAAGATTAGATTGTTGTCAAATGCATGTTAGAATGTGTTAGATTAGTTCGAGTTTTGAAAACTTAGATTTGATTTTATTGTTGTGCACCTTAGATACATGTATGAGATTCTTATGCTCTAAACTTCATGTTTTACCTTGAATCTTGTACTTAGATCTTTATAAACTTGATTTGAGATGTTTAGAGTGTTGTAAACTGTTTAGACATGCTTAGAACAACAAGAATATGATTTTTGGAAGGCAAACCCGCAGGGCATGCGCGCCCGCGCATGCAGCCCTTAGTTTTTTAAAAAAATATTCTTTTTGCGACGCCAAATGTATGGTTTCGCGTCGCTAAATGTCTTAGATTTTTTTGGGTTTTTATTACTCAGATTAATATTCAGATTGAATATTTCTTATTAATAATTAAACTTAACTTGTTAGACCGAATTATTGTGATTATGATTTTTAGCACCCGAGGTCCCCACATTAGGTACCCTTTTATGTAATGGGCTGGGTGCGTCCCTCTGTTTCTGGCCTATCTGACCTTCTGCTTTGGGGGCCCATGCCCATACTCATGGTCTTCTCCCCACCTGGAAAGGAGATTTTTTGCCCCCCTAGGATTCGAACTTGGACCACCAGGTATATATCCAAATTCAACTCAACCCAAAAAAAATCTATATCACATCGAGAACGATCCAGATCAAAACTATTTGTAGCTTTCCAGTTCAAAGTTTCGAAGCTCATTTTGTGGCTTCCTTTTGTAACACAATCAGAGTTTTTGATTTGCTTCGAGAGAGTGTGTTGCTAGGAGTTCCTCTCATAGGATTGATTGGATTGGTTTTGTACAAAACGTTGTATAAATCAAAGTCTTTTTGTGGAATCCTTTTGGAAACAAAAGAAGAAGAGACGTAGGAGATTCAGCTCCGAACTTCCAGAAACAATCTCTTGCCTTACAATTTTACTTACTGCGCTTACAATATTTGATTTACCTTAGCTTATTTAAGTTCAATCTGGGAGGAAGATTCTTCCGCTTTTCAGACCTTTCGAGCAGAATAAAGTTTTAAGCAATTAAAACTTCCGTCTGGTTTATACAAATCAGATCGAAGTATCTTTAAAATTTTAAAATAGTGTATTCACTCCCCCTCTACACCTTTTTCGATCCTAACACTTCGTTACTTAATTTTATGAGATACATATTTTATTAAACTTATTCTAAAATATTAATTTTCACAATATGTGAATGGAATGAACCCATGTCACAAAATATATAAAAACTACCCAAATTATAATCCGGTCGCAAGTGGCCTACCCAAATTATAATCCTACTCCTAATCTGCCTAACCAAAAGTCAACTACTAATAGAACATAATTATTTGATACAGAAAGAAAACACACACACAAATTCCCCGATAATATATATATAAATAAATCCTTCGAACATCGGTTCTTGGTCTCAACTGTGGTGCTGTTTGTTGTCTACTTCTTAGCGGACTTTTTCTCTTTCGCGTATTCGCCATGACTCATATCCTTCCTCGTTTTTTCTTCCTTTTTTCAAGAATTCAACGTTTTCTCATATTTTTTTACAAGTTTTTCGTTCTGTATGATTTAGATCTGCTAGTTTTGATGAAAATTTTGATTAAAAGACTAATATTTGTGCGTTTGTGCTGAACCCGTGTTTTCTTTTAATTTTTTTGAGTATTTGTTCATCTGTGAATTCGATTAATTTTGATTTATGTGTCGACTTTTTTTGTTGTTGTTTTTTTTTTGGGGTATTTTCTTAACTGGGTTTCACGTGGGAACCAAAGAGATCGTGATAGAGAAAGGGCTCAAGTTCGGGGTGCTGCTAAAGGCAAGCAGAAAGATGATGGGTTGACCCCTGAACAGCGCCGCGAAAGGTATTTTTATTTTCTGTTATTTTAAAAAAAATATTTCAAGATTCGATTTTTTCCTTAGAAGGTTAGATGTCTTGATTAAGATCTGAGTTTGTTTCCATCGTAGTTTTCCTTTTTTGTAATTTTTGTCTAGTTTTAGGTTTATTAAACTTTGAGAGTGAAATTTTATTCCAATTATGGTGTGATTTGGTCAATTTTGACTTTTTTGTCCATTAAGTTTGAGCCTCAACCGGCTTCAGATTTCTGCTTCTTTGAATTAAAATATGTTATGAGATTCTGTTCAATTTATTTTCGGCATGTCTTTTTGATGCAAGTTGATTCTGTTGACGTTTGAAATTAGCTCTGTAATCATGGATATGGAAAACTTAATGTAGATAAATGCTCTACAGTTTGTGTCTTTGTTAATTAATATAAACAATCCGAATATTAAATGTAGAGCAAGCCTCCAAGAATATGTAAGCCAACGTAACAGTTTATAATCACAAGTTTTTTCTCTATTTTCGCTCCATGATCCATCATTTAGTAGAGGTTTTGTGTCATTAGTTTTAATGGATTATTATTTCATAGCAACATGTATGTATCTGTGTGTGTTTACAAAGGGACGCGAAGGCGCTTCAAGAAAAAACAGCAAAAAAGGCAGCTCAGGCAGCACCAGGAGGTGGTGATGCTGGAAGTAAGAGCAACAAGAAATAGGGAAGCATTCTCTATTGATAACTTTCCCAATTGCATATTTAATGTTTGACGAACAGTTGTATACTTCTTTTTTCTCCTTCTCAATAAGACTGCAAGAGTCGAATTTCTACAGTTGTTGTATGAATGATAATGGCTTGTTGGGAAACATTGTTTCTTTCATATCTAGTGGAATTCACTTCTTTTTTTCTTTAGTTTCTAAGAGGAGTTTGATCTTTTGTTTGAAGTAACTCTCGAAGGAGTTTAATATCTTCATTTGGAATGTGATTTATAAATTTGACAGCCAGTGTTAACTTTTCTGTCGAGAGTATGTCTACTACTTTTTTTTAGCAGTTGGCTCGCAATATTTGTAAATTACATTCGAGACCATCTTTCCATGTTGGAGATAAGATCTGGATTGCTTGTTTGAATGATTTTTTCTCTTTCATATTCATTGCTACTAAAAGAGAACTAAGAATTATTTGAGCAATATCTAAAGTTTGGATAATGTTTGCCATATAGTTTAAGGTGTTCTATGTCGAATCTTATGCAGAACTAAGAAATGTACTTGTTTGGAGTGGGGGTTCTTCTTGAATACTTTCTAGTTGTATGATTGTCTCATGACATGTTCACAGTTTGACCGATCTCGCATTTGGTGGAATTGTGAGTGGAGCTGGATTAGTGTAGTAGGATGGAGATACTAAACAATAGGTTAGATTGTGAACAACCCGTTTGAGAACACGACTCCTAAGCCGTTGGATCATCCATTGCGCCCTTGTATAATCGCAGATTTCATGTGTGTTTTCTTTTTTATTCAAAGACTTTTGAACGTAGTTTGATTGAATGAACACAATGGATAAACAAAAGCAGCTTGGAAACTATATGTTTGGGGGCCTTGGGCAGCAATTGATCACTGTTTAATACTATGAAAATTTCTTTTTGCCTTTTTGCTGTTTTCCTCTCCATTTCTGAAGCGACATTGGATCCATACTAATGTGTGAGAAAACTAGAACAGCTTTATTATTTTCTCCATTCACAGGAAGCGTTTTAATATCGGGAAGGTTGAAAACCAGAACAGATTTATTATTTTCTCCATTCACAGGAAGCGTTTTAATATCGGGAAGGTTGATTAAAAGCAGTGTTCTAAATATCTTGATTAAGTCTCTCTTAATCTCGCTTAAGCTTGAAACTTTTTCATAAAGTTTCGCTTCGGTCAAAAGCGGTAAAAAAGATCAAGTGTCATTAAATACGATTAAATGTGACATTTCTAAAAACCAAAATTGATTAATAAGACGAAAAATAATCATAAATTAGCGATTTTATTAGTAAGTGATTGTTAGAAATGTTAGAAATGTACAATATTAGATGGTTAAGTGTAGCGATGATGTGAATGCAGTACACATTGAGGGATTTACAGGTAATGTTTTAAAGTAGACCAATTAATTTAGAATATGTTCGATGACACGTGATATGAAATGATCGATGAAATAAATTGAATTAGAATCTCACACAAATTAATGCATTACACTTGAATTTATTATATTTATTTATTATTACTTCGTTATTTTGTTTGAGTTGACTAAAATTATAATTTAAATTTAAAATGTTTTTTTACGCTTAAGCTCGTAGTAATCGTGCTTAAGCTTAAAAAACTAGAAACTTGGCTCTCACGCTTCACGCTTTTTAGAACATGATTAAAAGTATTGGAATATGTTTGTTAGTTATTTCAAAAAAAAAATTAAAAATTAAAACAAAAACTGTTCGGAAGACATAAATTTATTTTATGTATCATTATATTATATTATATTAATAAAATAATAAAGTTCATTAGTGGCACATGAACTGTCGAACGTTACAGAATAATTTTTCTCGGAGTTTGGATCCAATTTGATGATTTTAACAATGAATCAAATATTTTTAGAGTTGATTCAAAAAGTTCGCAGTTTTTTGCTCGATTTACTTGCACATCCGACTCGGACCGACAGGTGTTGGTAAATTTCCTCACTAGCGTAGCATGTGAAGGAGAACATTTCTGGATCAAACGGAAACATAAGACAGTTTTTTTCCCCTATATTTCTTAATCTAAATATTTTAATAGGGATATAAACGAATCGATTCGCGAGCTATTCGAAGCTCGACTCGGTAGAAAGCTCGTTCGGTAAGCTTATCGAGTCGAGCCCGAGCTTGATTTTGAGCTCGATAATTTTCACGAGTCGAGCTTGAGCTTAAGGATGTTCGACTCGTGAGCTCGCGAACATGTTTATTAATAGGCTCGGGAGCCCGAGCTCGGGCTCGGCTCGTTTAGGAGGCTCGCTAGAATGGGCTCGAGCTCGGCTCGTTTAGGTGTTCGCGATCTCTAGCTTGGGCTTGGCTCGTTTAGGAGGCTCACGAATATGTTCATTTAATTTATGTGGCTTTATCTGAGTTTGAGTGGACAAATAAAAAATATTAATATTGATGAAAATGAAATGATTAGAACGTAATACTTTGTTGAAATAAAGATGAATTTACAATACATAGGATGTAGCCATAATTTGTATTTTTTATTTTAACTTTAAAATCAATGTATTAAAATTTTCTTAAAAATACAATAAATAAAATATTTATATGTGCAATATTACTACTGAATGACAATTCAATCAATACATTTTTAAAAAACTGAAACAACGATTTTATTTAAAATGTCTTACGAGAATTAGAACGATCTGTGATAGATGAATGATATTAAAAAATTTTAGTTAAAAGAAGTTATGAAATTATCTAAATTAAATTTTTTGAGTAAAACTTGTTAACTCAATATATGTATATATGCACAAAATTTTAATAAATTTATATAATATTATTAAATAAAATATTTCATATACAGACAGATCGTATCACAAGTAATGCTTATATCTTATTATAAAAAATAATAGTGTGGTGGTTTCTTTAAAAAAATTTAATATGAATATACATTTTTTTAAATCTAAAAATATATATTATAATAATTAAGCCACATAATAAATTTTTATATACTTGTAAAATAAGCATTGACATTGTTGATTTTCTTCAAGGGTAAGTGCTCGAAACTTGGGTTTAGCATTTTTAGTTGGGAGCTTCAGATTTTATTTTAAGGATATAAAGAATAGCGAAACTTGAATTTTGAGTTTATTAATTATTTGATCGTGTGATGAAATTTTTGGAATGATGAATGCAATTGTGTATATAGCTATACAACAGAGGATAATGCACATTGAACTTGTACAGATTGAAAGAAGTCGAAAGATTGTGGTTGAAATTTTCATCTAGAATTGATCTATAATAAATTCGGAGATTTCAATATATATCATGACTTGAGCAGTTAATAATGATGTAGTAAATTCATAAAGACAAAACCTTTAATTGAGATGGGGTAGGGGGAGGAAATATTAGAGGGGCGGTGGTTAGGAGGATTACATCAAATGTAGTTTGTCAAACACGCCTCAAACTAAACTAATAAGATTTTCTCCTCCCGATGAGTAAAATAAAATCATAACAATATTATACTCAGAATACTCGTAGAATTATTTTCTACGATATCGTTTGTAGGCTAGACTCGTATTCTCAGTCCAGAATCAATTCTAATAAAAACATTTAATACAACAAATAAACATATATTTTAATACATGAAACATCAACTTTTAAATCATTTACACAACACATAAAATTATTTAATTAAGAATAACTATTAAATCTTGATTAAATAAAATAAAATAACTTAAAACTCATTTAAAATTCATTAATAAATCATGAATAGATTTATGAATTTTTCGGGTATTAAAATTTTACTTTAATGGACTCGTTCGATTTGCTGCCCCTTAACTTAAGTCCATTAACCTAGTCTGGCCCATGAACAACTTAGTCCAACATAAATAAGTCCGATAGCTCTCATGGGTCACTAGGCCCATTACAAATTAATGGATTCACTTAAATTACTTACTTAAGCCCATTAGTATATTTTAATCACTCAAGCCATCATCACTTAATTAAGCACTTAGACCTCTAATTAAATTCCTGAGCCCAAAATAAAATAACCCAGACCCGTACCCATTTGACATGACCCAAATAACATCTAGACCCGAACCGAACACCCCTGCGTGAGCCCCTGACCAGCTGCCCAAAAATTGAAAACTCTACCTCCCCAGTGTTATGACAGTCCTTCCCAGAGCAGCCATGGCTTGAACCATGTAGGGCATGGTTTGGCCATGGTCTGTTTTCTACGAAAAACCTGCGCGCAGCCATCATGGCTGTCCAGCCCTTGCTTGGCCACCACTAGGCTGAGTCCCCCCTTGAACCCTGACCCTAAGTACCCTAACTCGACCCTTGAACGTGGTGAAGCAGCATCGAACCAGCCCTTGGATAGAAAAACGAACCATCAAAACAACTAGTGTAAAAAAGTGAACATGATGCATGAAACATGAAGTTTGTGTTCTAAATCACATACCATGCAATCCATGATAATTTTAATGCATAAAACAATGTATTTATGATTTAAACGGTGCAAAATAATGGATAAAAACATGCCTTCGCGTTTAAAACGCTCGAAAAACGAATACGATTGCGTAAATCGCGACACAGGACGAACGGAACGCCAAAAATCTTGAATTTTCTTCAAAATTTCATGTGGTGTGTGTATGAGTGTGTAAGGCGGTTGTTCTTCTTGATTTTCTTCCAAGTTTACGTCAAAAAGGGGTTGGTGAAGATTGAAACTAGTTTTATGTATTTATTTATGTAAAAATAATGGACTTAGGATTTTATTAAATAACTAATAAGGCTTAGCCCAATAATAATCATCTTTAAAATATTATTTTAACATTAATAAGTCCTAATTTTTGTAATAAATAAAAGCTTGATTTTTGAAAATACTCTAAAAGCCCTTGAAATAGCCTAATTGGGTGAAAAATAGGATTTTAATTAATTATATATATATATATAACCCATAATATTTTTACAATTTAAGTCTTAAAATAATTATTTAGTAATCTTGAAAATATTAGACATTAATTTCGATGAAAAACTTTTACCTCGTTCGTCCACGATCCCGTCTACGCGATCGTAAATCGACTTGTCCTTAAAAATTCATAACACTCAAAATAATTGTGTTAAATGCCATAATTAAATTTAAAACATGTCACATAATTCACATAAAAATCATTTAACCCCTTTTTATTTATTTTTAAAATAATTAATTTCCTAGTTATGCATGCGGTTTTACGTAAACGAATTTATGGGCGTTACAAAAACGCTCAGTACAGAAGTACGAATATACATATACCGTGCGTGCACATGAAATATGATGTGTACTGGAGAAAACTATCCAGAACATTGCTCAGTCAAGGTGCCATGGTATTTAGCACAGTGGGCCGTTGCATAAGGAGGTGGCTCCCATACCATATAACTGTGTATATAACCGGCTCAAAGTCCATGAAAATCCAACCACTAAAATACGGGGCTGAGCGACCCCTACTATAGGCTATGCAAATCAAGGCATAAATCTCAACGTGTACATGAATGCCGCATAATATCAATGCACATAATAATGCCACAGTAAAAATGCAAACACAATACATGTATATTTAACCAGGTATCTCGGATAATATGTCCGTACCTTAATCTCAGCAAATAAGAGCAACCTAGCAAATCCTGCTCTCTAGTCCAAGCCTATAATCACAGTCACTATATCAATTATAGTGCTCTAAAAGCCTTAAACAAGCTATTACATACTTCCTAATCTCTATAGGGATTCAAAATTATAACTGCATCTATCGTCAGCCTGCTGATGACAACTGCCTCAAAACTTAGGCATAGCTCCGTTGCTATCCCCAAAGCTCTCCTCCACTCCCGGCCCTCCAGTAGGACGCCTAGAAACCCCTAAAAGCCCAAAAGACTAGCTAGAATGGAGAGAGGAAAGTTTGGAAGGTGAAAATGAAAAATGAGCTCCCGGACACCTATATATACACAGCGATCGAAACCTCCGATCGCACGATCGGAGATTCTGATCCAATCAGAGCTTCCGATCTATGCTTCCAATCGTCCCCAGCCAACCACATGTCCTTCTTCTAGAAGCTATCTGCCGACAGTCCGATCAGAACTTCCGATCACGTTCGGAGCTTCCGATCCTGCAGACGTGACTACTAACGTAATATTTTGTACAACTGGCATTGGTGACGATCGAAGCTTCCGATCCACTTCGGAGCTTCCGAACGTGAACAGAACTTTCGAACCCAAAACTGTGGTTCCGATATGCCCAATACCCTCAACCCAACTGGACTATTTTCGATTGTTTTGAATCCATTTTTCCACTCCTTAAACCTATTTGAGGATCCCTTAATCATGTTTTAACTTATTAAACATAATTAGACGCTTGATTAACTTAATTTGAAAACGGGTTACTACATAATATATTGTTGTCGGTAGTTGTTGTGCGCAAATTCTTTAGATAAAGCATCAATTTCTTAACTATGGTGTATCTTTTTCAAAAATACCCATTTTTTGTGATAATAATAGCGCCATATGTCTTAAAAAGAATCATGTTCAACATTCTCGCACTAATCATATTGATATTCGACATCATTTTATTCATGACCACATTGAAAAAAATGACGTTGAACTTCTATATGTTGACACCAAACATCAAATTGCTGATATTTTTACAAAACCACTAGTTGAAAATACTTTTACTCGTTTTCGTGGTGAACTTGACATGATTGAGTTGTAAATACATGTGTATGAAATTGAATTTGATGTCACATTAGGGGAGCAATAGAAATATGAGGACTATAACATTGGATGATACAAATTAATTGTATTTATTCAATATTATAATCTCATACATTTTAAAATTTCACCATTTACTTGTTTAGGAGTGCTCATGCATTTAATATAAATAAAGGTCATTTTTGCAAATTTTTTCTGATCTCGTTCAGAACCACCGAACCGTCTTGGAAGCTTCCGAATGCCCCTTGTAACAATCATGCCAATTTTTAAATTTTCCCGCTCTTTTTTAAAAAAATTTCCTCTTTTTCAAGATCATAACCTCCGATCTATATTGGAACGTCCGATCTTTTTCCCATAAACCACGTCCATTAACTTTCTTCTAGAATTTCTACATTTCCTTCAGACTTCGGAGCTTCCGGACCAGTTCGGAACCACCGATCTCTAATCGGCTGACATGTGTCATAATCCAAACTATCGACATCGATCGGAACCACCAAACGCATATCGGAATTCCGAACCCGTGTCTATAAATACAGTTCATCTCTTCCGATTTTATTCACACCATTCTACTATCTTTTCAAATTCTTATCCTTTCAGCCCTTTTTCCATAATTCCTATGGGTCCTCGTCGCAATATCGAGTCCGGAAGCTCGAGTCAATGCACCCGTCCCAGACTCGATGCCCAACCTCATGATCCAACTTACCGGCCATATCTCGACCCATACCAAACGAATACCATACTCATCCAATTCTTTCCGATCATACTCTTGATACTTTCTACCTTGAAACCGCTTTTCTCCCTATCCTTCAACTTATCCAACATCAACAATGGGAAAATTTCTTCTATCCATCCTATCCTGCCCTTGAAACGACACAAAAACTAAAACTAAATTGTTTTTTAAACATACTATACTCTCTACTATATTTCATTACTTTAAATTAATATTTATAGATATATATATATATATATATATATATATATATATAATACTTAAAATAATTTTACATAACTTAATATACACTATATAAATATAATACATAAAATCTATTAACCAAATCATGATAAAATCTCATGCACAAAAATTCCATAACTAAATAATTAAATAATATTACTACAACAATTCCATGCAACTTGAACATAAATACGTAAATATATAATCGATGCATAAATTAATATACAATATATAAATATATATAAGTATATTACATGCAAATAAATACATAATATTAATTTACTAAATCATGAACAAATCTCATGCAGAAAAATCTCATAATTAAATTCTTAAATAATATTTCTTCCATAAATCCATGCAAACTTAAAAATAAATACATAAATCTAATATCCATGCATACTCTAAAAAATACAAAATAATAAAACATGTGCAAAATATTTATTCTAAATCTCAAACATAAATATCATAAATAGAGCTATGGTCACGGGTACTAACTGCCACAAGCTATAGAAATTCCTAGCAATGAGCAAGGAAGTACCTCTAGAGACATGACTGATATGACTGCCACTCCAATGGAAACATTACTCAAAAGATTTCAATCCTACAAGCCGCCAACACTGAAAGACACTGAGAATGCGGTTGAGTGTGAAGGTTGGCTCGATGATATGGAGATGTTATTTGATTCTCTTGATTATGGTGATGAGCGGAGAGTCAGATTGATAGGGCACCAGTTACATGAGGTTGCAAAGAGTTGGTGGTTCACAACAAAGAAAGCTCTAGAGCGTAGAGGAACTGTAATTACCTGGAACGTCTTCAAAACTGAGTTTTACCAACGCTTCTTTCCGGTGTCTTATCGCAAAGATAAGGGAGCTGAATTTGCTAATTTAAAGCAGGGGAATTTAAACATTGAAGAATATGTTGCAAAGTTTTCTACCCTGCTACGTTTTGCTCCACATGTTGCTGATAGTGATGAGGCAATGGCTGATCAGTTCATTAATGGACTGAATCCAGACGTCTTTACTTTGGTAAACACAAGGCGACCGAATACTTTTGCTGAGGCTCTGAATAATGCCAAGGGAGCGGAAGCTAGTTTGATCCAACAGCGAGGAGCTTCGTATGCCGCACAGCCTCAGAGACAGCCACAACCTCCGGTTCAGATTCCACAACAATCTTCTCGATTTGAAAGTGGTAGTGGCAGTGGAAAGAAGGGGTATTTGCAAGCACGAGGGAAACAATTTAAAAAGCCGGGGAGCAGTTCTTCGAGTTCCAGTGGCTCAAAACAGAAGTCAGGAGTGTTTTGTAATAGTTTTGGTGGAGGTCATCCAATCGATCAGTGCCGAGGTGTATCTTGGAGGTGCCATATATGTCATCAGACTTGCCATTTTGCGAGGGTGTGTCCTCAGAGAGGTTTTGGACAATCACGAGGTATAGAGTCATCACGATCAGTGGCTCAACCTGCGAGACAAGCCTCTTCTGTTCATTCCTTTCAACCATCACATCCACAGTAACAGACAAGGCCAGGAGGGAGTCAGACAGGTAGTCAGCCTTTGAGACAACAGGCTCATGTCTTTGCATTCACAGAGGAACAGGCACAGGGAGCACCAAATGATGTGATTGCAGGTAACTGTTCTCTTTATGGTTATCCTGCCTATGTATTGATAGATACTGGTGCATCTCATACATTTATCTCTGAACGATTTGTGTCATTACATTCTTTGCCTACTGAATCATTACCTGTTGTAGTATCTGTCTCTTCACCTTTGGGGAGAGGTCTTATATCTATGCAGATGGTGAAAAATTGTTTGCTACAATATGATGGTAATGAGATAGAGATAGACTGTATTATTATTGGGTTGTCTGATTTTGACTGCATTATCGGAATTGATATGCTAACCAAGTACAGAGCTACAGTAGACTATTTTCAGAAGGTAGTGAGGTTCAGACCCGAGATGGCTGGAGAATGGAAATTTTATGGTAAGGGTTCTCGTGCTAAGATTCCTATGATTTCAGTATTATCTATGACTCGACTTTTGCAGAAAGGAGCAGAGGGATTTATTGTTTATACAGTGGATGTTCTGAAAACTAGCCCGAACCTGGCCGATTTTCCAGTGGTTAGTGAATTTGCGGACGTTTTTCCTGATGAAATTTTGGGATTACCTCCATATCGTGAGATTGATTTCAACATAGAACTGATGCCAGGTACTGCACCGATTTCTAAAGCACCTTATCGAATGGCACCAGTGGAATTGAAAGAGTTGAAAGATCAGTTGGAAGATTTACTGGCCAAGGGATACATTCGATCTAGTGTTTCTCCTTGGGGAGCTCCAGTATTACTTGTCAGAAAGAAAGACGGTTCAATGAGATTGTGTATTGATTACCGGCAATTGAACAAGGCAACGGTAAAGAACAAATACCCTTTGCCTCGTATTGATGATTTATTTGATCAGTTGCAGGGTTCTTCTATGTATTCCAAGATCGATTTGAGATCTGGATACCATCAGTTGAGAGTTAGAGATTCTGATATTCCGAAAACTGCTTTCAGAACCAGGTATGGCCACTATGAGTTTATAGTTATGCCGTTTGGTCTGAAAAATGCTCCAGTTGTGTTTATGGCTTTGATGAACCGTATTTTTCAGAAATATCTTGATGACTTCGTGATAATTTTTATTGATGATATTTTGATATATTCGAAGAATCTGATTGATCATTTAGAGCATTTGAGAGCTGTGCTAAAGACCTTGAGAGCCGAGAAACTGTATGCTAAACTGTCGAAGTGTGAGTTTTGGCTGAAACAGGTTGTTTTTCTTGGGAATATCATATCTGGAGATGGTATATCTGTTGATCCAAGCAAAGTCGAGGCAGTGATCAGTTGGTCTAGACCCACATCTGTTCCTGAGATACGTAGTTTTATGGGTTTGGCTGGGTATTATCGTCGATTCATTAAAGATCTTTCTAGTATTGCGAAGCCGATTACTCAGTTAACTCAGAAGAATGCTCCATTTATCTGGTCTGAGGCTTGTGAATCCAGTTTTCTTGAGTTGAAGAAACGATTGACCAGTGCACCAGTTTTGACGATTCCTTCAGGTACTGGTGGTTTCACTGTGTATTGTGATGCATCTCATCGAGGCTTTGGATGTGCATTGATGCAATGAGGGCATGTGATTGCTTATGCCTCAAGACAGTTGAAGCCTCACGAGACCAGATACCCGATTCATGATCTTGAATTGTCCGCCATTGTATTTGCTTTGAAGATTTGGAGACATTATCTGTAAGGGGAACAGTTTGAGATTTATTCTGATCACAAGAGTCTGAAATATTTGTTTTCACAGTCAGAACTGAATATGAGACAACGTAGATGGCTTGATTTGCTTAAAGATTTTGATTGTGAGATTAAATACTATCCGGGGAAATCAAATGCAGCTGCTGATGCACTGAGTCGAAAGGTATGTTCTTTATCTCTATCGACGATTGGTGTATCAAATTTGATTGAACTGTTATGTTTCTGGATTAGTATTTGACACGAATTGTCAGCCTCTTCGACTTTATCAAATTCAAGTTGAACCAGCGCTATTTTTGCGAATTAAAGAAACGTAGAAACTTGATCAGAATGTGCAGAATTCGATTGAGAAAGTCCGATCAGGGCATGTATCTGAATACCAGGTTCGAGATGATCTTTTATATGTACGTAATCGCCTTGTAGTGCCTGATATTTCTGATGTGCGACAACAACTACTGAAAGAGGCACATTGTAGTCGTTAAAACATTCATCCTGGTGGTAGGAAAATGTATAATGATCTCAAGGCTCAATATTGGTGGAAACAAATGAAATCAGATATCACTGATTTTGTGTCTCGGTGTCTTAATTGCCAACAGGTGAAGGCTGAAAGAAAGAAACCGCCTGGTTTGTTACAGAGTTTATCAGTGCCTGAATGGAAATGAGATCATATTTCTATGGACTTTGTGACGAAGTTACCTCGATCTTCTAGAGGTTGTGATGCTATCTGGGTGATTATTGACAGATTGACGAAATCAGCGTGTTTTAATCCTTATCGCATGAAATATAGACACGACCAGATGACAGAGATTTATGTTCGAGAAGTTTTCAGATTACATGGAGTGCCGAAGTCTATTGTATCAGATCGTGATCCTCGATTTAAATCTCACTTCTGGCACAGTTTACAGAGTGCTTTGGGTACTCAGTTACACTTGAGCACAGTCTATCATCCACAGACAGATGGACAGTCTGAGCATACCATTCAAATCTTAGAGGATATGTTGAGAGCTGTAGTGCTTGATTTTGGCACGAGTTGGCAAGATTCACTACCAATTTGTGAATTCTCGTACAACAACAGCTATCAATCGAGTATTGAAATAGCTCCGTTTGAAGCTTTGTATGGAAGGAAGTGTCGATCTCCTCTTTGCTGGGATTATATTTTAGAGGTACCTGATATTGGACCTGACATGATTCGAAATATGACTGAACAGGTGAAGCTTATTCAGAAAAGAATGAAGACAGCTCAGGACAGACAAGCAAAGTATGCCAATGTTCGACGTCGACCTTTGTCTTTTGAACAGGGGGATAGGGTGTTTCTGAAGATTTCTCCGTTTAGGGCCACCGTACGATTTGTAAAGCGAGGGAAGTTGTCTCCATGCTATATTGGTCCATATGAAGTTCTTGAGAAAATAGGCAATCTTGCCTATCGATTAGCTCTTCCTCCGTCCTTATCTGGAATACATGATGTTTTTCATGTATCGATGCTTCGGAAATATCTTGCTAATGAATCTCATGTGCTTCAATCTGATGAAGCTGAACGCGACGAAACCTTGAGTTATTTTGAAAAGCCAATTCAGATTCTTGATCGTAAAGAGAAGCAACTTTGAACGAAGACTATTCCGCTTGTGAAAGTTTAGTGGAGTCGTCATGGTATTGAAAAAGCAACCTAGGAGACAGAATCAGACATGAGACAACGATTTCCAGAGATGTTTCATTGATGTGAGTATCTTCTTTAGTCTTTCTGTTATTCGTTTGATATTATGTGCTGATAGTACTTGAGATTTCGAGGACGGAATCGTGTCTTAGTGGAGGAGAATTGTAACGCCCGGAATTATTTAATTTTAATCCGAAAATATTTAATTTGGGAATATTTAGAGTTTTGATTTAAATTCTAATATTCTTAAATTAATTAGGATTGAAATTGAATAAAATTAAAAATTGAGGACCAAATTAAAATTATTGAAGACTTGAGGGGCCAAAGTGCAAAATTCTGATTTTAGTGGGACACTTGTTTGATTCATGCATGTTCACGTGTGATTCATCACATTTCATCAGAAATTCAGAAGAGAACCGAGAGAAGAAGAGGAAAGAAATCTCAAGTTTATTCTTCATCTTGTAATCTCAGTATCTTTTGATCCGGTTATCCGAATTCGATTTCGAAAATTGTTTTGGAATCCTTGCAACGAGGCCTTCGATTTGATGTAAGTTTTTGTATCTTTCATCATGGTTTAAGAATTCGAAAATGGCAGAGATCAGATGTGATTATGAATTGATGTTGTTGAACTTCTATGTTGTGTTATATTGAAGTCGGGTTGAGGAACGGATGTCGTATCGGTTTCTTATGAATTTCCAGCAATTATTTCGAAATCCCTATAGTATGTTATGCTGGTTTTGATTGATATTCAGCTGATATATATAGGATGTGAATGATTGTTAGAATTGATATAGTTGAGTTTTGGATTGCCGAGTTTATACCGTTACGCCGTCGAATTTATGATTTGAAGCTGTTTTGCTTGGTTGTATTGATCTGTGTTTCCATGGTTTATTAGCTGAAGATTTGGGCTTATTTAAACTTCATTTCAGATTTGGTTTTAATGCAATCGAGCTCGAGAAAGTTACTTTCGAATTGATAGAGATTGGAAGTAAGGTTGAAGTAATTCTACAATGCAAATTGGTTGGTTTTGAGCAGAATTTTAATGCAAGATGGTGTGGTTCTTTGTACAGATTTGGATAGCTTGAAGTTATCTTGAAACCTCACATTTGAAAGGTAAAAGTGGACTACTACTTGAATGGGATTAAAACTCGAGATGGTTTGTATCGAGTTCCCTAAATCACATACTTATTTGCTTGTTTGCTTTTATGTGCTCTTTTATGAATTGTTGAATGAGTCTATGATGTTAATGAATGTTATTATGATGATATATATTGCATTCATCTTGTGAGACTTATTCTTGATTTTGAAATGAATGGAAACGTTCGATTAGACGATTTGAGGGATTATATATGTATGGCCTAGGTGGTTGAGTTAGCCTAGCGTCTGATTTATATATATAATGGCTTCAAAGTCTAGGGAAGTAAGATAAGTAACCCCACCTCGATCGGGAGAGTCGGTGGTTTAGTTACGATATCTTCTTCTCGGGATCCCAACCGACGAAATGAGAGATTCTTTAAGAGAAGCTTATTTTAAAACATGCATTGTCTTTTATTATATATTGAGTTTGATATATATGACATGATTTGCATGTTAGTTGCTTTTACTGGGAAATATGTTTCTCACCGGAGTTATCCGGCTATTGTTGTGTTGTATGTGTCATGGCAATAGGCGGGAGTGGAACAGGGCAGAAGCGAGCTTGAGGAACAGAGAATGAGGGATTAGCGTGATGATCCGGTATAGATGTTGAGTTGCTGTCACTTGTTTGATAAGATCAAGAGCTATGTTGTATAGCTAGTAGACTTGAATCTTGTTTACTTTACATTTTAAGTTGATTCTATGTTAGAGTTGAAATTGTACACTTGATAGACTTGAGTCTATGTCTAGAGTGTTTACTACTTGAATATGAAATTATACTTGATCTTGTAATCACATTGGAACTAGATGTGTTACTTTGGTATTGAGATGTTAATGTATATGTTGTTGCCTTGTTAATGTTTCTTAGAATATGATGATGTGTTTTTGGACTTGATTCAATATGTCTAGAACTTGATCTTTATTTTGTGCATGTTTTTGTATTAAAGAATCAAGTTGGGAAGCAATTTTCAGAACAATAATGAGCTGCAATTCTTGGGCAAGAATCTGCCCAGGGCAGCACCCGAGCTGCAGAAAACAGCAGCCCGAGCGCACCCTTTGGTGCTCACACCTGAGGGTGGGCGCTCGGGCGGCTGAAAAGAGCCGCCCGAGCGCACCCCTCCCACTAAAAAATATATATATATATATATTTGCAGCTTCGGATGCTTGTTGATTGCTTATATTTAATTCATGATCTTGGATTAATTTTGTGATTTGACAGATTAAGAACCGGGTCGTCACAAAAATCATACTTATATATCTAATAAAAATGCATGCATGAATTAAATATATTTTTACGGACCTTTTATTTTTTCACGGACTTGTTAGAGCTGCTGACCACCTGACTTAAACCCAAAAATTTCTAGACTGGCCCAATAAGCATTAAGCCCAACAAGACATGACTCATTAATTCTCATGGACCTCCAGGTCCATGACAAACTAATGAGCTCATTTAAAACATTAATTAAGGCCATTAAACTATTTAACTTAAAATTAATCTAATAAATTATTAACTAGTCCATTATCCTAGGGATTAGACCGTTAAAATTACTAAACCCGACACAACTTGGCCCAATAATTCTCATGGATCACGCGGCCCATGAAAAATTAGTGTGCTCACTTCATTAATTATGTAAACCCATTAAACTAGCCCAATTAATTTATTTAACCAAGCTCAATCCCATTAATTAACAACTTAAACTCTTAATTAATTAAAATAAAAATAACCTAGCCCAAATGATCTAACCCAAACCCGGACCAAAATAATTTGACCCATTATATTTTAGACCCGAACCGAACTCGAAAACCCGAGCCTGGCCCACTTAGAACCTAAAGAAAAAAAACAATACATAGCCCAATAATCTCTTCTCACGTGAGCATCCCCCACCTTCAGCCTTCTACCACCCAGCTCCGGCCACCCCTGGCCGGAGCTCCATAGGAAGAACTTCTCCAGGGTCATGCCGGTCACCATGGACCAGGCCTTGGTCCAAGCCATGGCTTGCATGGCTAAAAAAAGAACCCACTTTCCCTAACCAAAAATCTGCGCGCACCCCTTATTGAGCAGCCTGCATTACCCTAAAATTTTAGACATGCTCCGGCCACCATTGGCCGGAGCCCCGGGGACTGTACCCTCCCAGGGTCCAGTTACAACACGTGACCCAGCCCTGGCCCAAGCCAAGCCATGCATGGCTCGGCCAAGGCCCCTAAATCCCATACAAAAATTTGCTCGCCTAGCTGCTGTCATAGGCCATTCTTGTATGGTTCCAGCCACTTCCAGTCCCGAACCACCAAACCAAAACCATCCCTAAGGACCCTAGATCAGACCCCTAACAAAGTTGCAGCAGTACCGATCAAGCCGTGGTCAAAAAACTCGTCAACATGAGCTTTATGCATAAAAAACGTGGTTACATGCATGAATCATGAATAATATCCTTAAATTCTGCAAACACTTGCATTAAAAAATCATTCACAGTAAAAATCAGTGTATATGATTTAATGATGGCCAAAAATGGATTCGAGACGTGCCTTTGCGATTTATTCGCTCGAATATACGTTACTAACGCGTAGATTGATCTCCGGGACGAACGACACGTCAAACTCTTGAGTTTTCTTCAAAGTAATTGTGTTGTGTGTGCTGTGAAGTGGAGGAGGGTGTCTGATGAATAATGGAGGCGGCTCAATGGGAGAAACGTGAGTTTTGGGTAGGGTTTAGGGAATAATTGTTTATAGTATAATTACACAATTAATATAATTAACTATTATACCATAAAACCTAATTTAAAAACTCTTAATTAAAATAATAATCTGATTTTAAGGATAAAATCCAGAAATAATAAATAAATAGATTTTTAAAAGTCCTTAAAAGTTATTAAAATGGCTTAATTTGGGGGAAAATGGAATACTATACATATATACTTAAAAATACTAAAATTTTCATGAAATAATGCCTTCAAATAATATTTTAAAGTCTATAAAATTCCATAAAATATTTTGGATGAAATTCCAACATTTCGTTCGTCCACGGTCCCGCCTACGCGATCGCAAAATAACATTTCTCAAATAAATTCATAAATTGCAACATAACGGGTTAAATGCCGTAATAACATTTAAATCATGCAGATTAATCACATAATTCACATAATAACACATAAAAGTCATTTAACATCTTTTTACTTTATTCTAAAATTATTAAATCCCATAGTTATGCATGCGGGTTTACGTGACGAATTTCTGGGCGTTACAATTCTTTCCCTTTTAAATTGAATTTCGTCCTCGAAATTTGATTTAACTTAGTGTTCTAATAACACATGACTAAACTATTTCAAAAATAATTTTCAAACTTAATCCCAAAAACATAACTTAATTTGCATATCTAAAATTCAACTTAAATATCAGAAATCCTAAATTGTCAAACTTAAATCTAAAAATCATAACTTAATCTATAAATTTAAATATCAAACTTACATCTCATAATTTATCAACCTTATTTGTCTAAATATATATCATTCTAGTTGTCCTCGTGTGTAACACGTCTAAGAAGCATACTGTAATTTCCATAAATTATCCACGTAACCGCATTGCATAACTTAGTGTTTTTTTAAAAACTTTAAGACTGTCATAACTTAAAATTCTCATTTTCATAAATCATTAAAACAAAAATCATGTGTCCCATGCATAAAACATAATTTAAAACATTTAAAACTTACAGACTGTCTAGTGACCCAACCCGGATCCACTACCTAATCAGAGTTATAGTAAAAGCGCACGCAGTAAAAGCTTAAAGTGTAAAGAGCGGATAATTAAAATACAACAAATCCAATCGGCAGAATACAACCGACGTTATCACAAGTGTATAAATACTGTTATACAACCAAATTGAAGGTTCAGGGTAAATAAATCCCTACCCTCTACAACCTCGCACTCCCCAAGTTCAATCCTGCTGAGAGCCGCCTGGACCGTCCAGCCTCAAACGTGCCCCGCCACAAGGTACACGAAACCCAAACACAGGGGCGTGAGCTAGAACTCTCAATACGAAGCAATGATATATATATACAAATATGCGCACACAGATGATTTAAAACTCAAGTGAAAACACTTGCTCATGGCGCCGAGAATATACAGTACCGGCTAGAGAGCTACTCCGCGGGGTACTCGTATATTCCATATCAGGGCTGAGCCAACCCCATCCTGACCCAAATCCAAAACAGGATACAAGTCTCATATGGAAACTGTCATACCTGACTCGAGTCCAAAATAAGATCATTGTTTCCTATGGAGACTGTCAATGACTCACATCTCTCCGGATGCAGTCACACGTAAAATAATGTATGTGCTAAGGCGGTAAAATATGCTAAAACATGATAAAACATATAGCACATACTCATGCAACATATAAGCAAATATATCATGCCGGCTATCTCGGTCAGTACTTACGTACCTCTAACACTGCTGGTCAAACCTAGCTCCACTGACCTAGACTCCAAGCCTACTAGTCCAGTCTACTGCTTACTACAATGCAAATATCCATGCATTAACAATTAAGCTCTAAAAGCCTTAATTAAGCTATTGCATACTCCTAAATATTTTTAGGATGTCAAAGCTATACCTACATCCGTCGTTAGCCCTTTGCTGACGATAGCCTCAAAACTAGGCCAAAGCTCCGTGACGACGTCTAGATCACTAAGACACTTCCGGATTCCCTGTAGGACGCCTAGATCTCCCTAGATCTGAGTTATAAGGCTTAGGAATTGAGAGAGAAGAGAGGAAATTGGTGCGAGAAAATGAATTCTCGGACCCTCTATTTATAGGCAACGTTCGGAGCCTCCGAACCCGGTTCGGACCGTCTGAACTCGATCGGAACCTCCGATCGCACCTTCAGAGCGTCCGACCGCTCAATATTACGTCAGCCATGGTGTCACCTTGCTGACGTAAACGATGACGTGTGCCCTGGTCCAGATCGGAGCCTCCGAACTTGCCGACGGAGCGTCCAAACTCGATCGGAGCCTCCGATCCTGGCACGGAGCTTCCGATCCACTTCGGATCGTCCGAACTTCCTCTTCGGACCGTCCGATCCTGCTGAATCAATTCAACTAATCCGAGTGCTCTGAATCCCTTTCTGAAGTCCGTTATCCCAACAGGAACTTACTTAATCATGTTTTACTTAATCTAAACATGATCACATGATTAATTACTCATTTAATCACTAATCAGAAATGCGGGTTACTACATTCTCCCCCACTTAAGAAATTTCGTCCTCGAAATTTAAGTCTTAGAGGAAAACATAAATAGCCAACCAAATGTTCTTTATTACAACTGAACAGGCACAAACTCGATACAAAGAAGTACAAAATCTCAAAATAACTCGGGGTGCTCGGCTAACATCCGGCTCTCCAACTCCCAAGTAGCTTCTTCTGTACCTCTGCGTTGCCACTGTACCATAACCAATGGTATGCGTTTGTTAAGAAGTACCTTGTCCTTCCTGTCAAGAATACGTAGGGGTTTCTCCACATACGATAGATCTCGATCTACCTTTACCTCGGTCGGATGAAAAATATGCGACTCGTCCGCCACATATTGCCTCAACAAGGACACGTGAAACACATCGTGGATCTCCGAAAGATCAGGTGGCAAGGCCAGACGATAAGCAACATCCCCAACCTTTTCGAGAATCTCGAAAGGACCAATAAATCTAGGTGTCAGCTTACCCTTGCGACCAAACCTCATCACTTTCCGGAAAGGTGACACACGCAAGAAAACATACTCTCCTACCTCAAAATGAAGTGGCCTGCGGTGAGTGTTTGCGTAACTAGCCTGTCGATCCTGGGCTGGCTTAACCCTACGTCGGATCAATTCTACTGCATCAATCATCTGTTGAATCATCTGAGGACCCTCAACTTGATGCTCGCCAACCTCGTCCCAAAACAAAGGTGTACGACAATGGCGTCCATAAAGAGCCTCAAATGGTGCCATGCCAATGCTGCGATGATAACTATTGTTGTAGGCGAACTCCACCAAGGGTAAATGATCATGCCACGCTGGACCAAAATCCATCACCTCCGCGCGAAGCATATCTTCTAAAGTGCGAATAGTACGCTCCGACTGTCCGTCCGTCTCTGGATGATAAGTCGTACTCAAGCTCAAGGTAGTACCAAGGGCTCGCTGGAAACTACCCCAAAATCTCGAGGTGAATCTCGGATCTCTATCGCTGACAATGCTCAACGGAATCCCATGCAATCGTACAATCTCTCGTACGTATAATTGCGCCATCCTATCAAAGGTGTAATCGCGGTTATAGGAAAGAAAATGCACTGACTTCGACAACCGATCCACGACAACCCAAATAGCATCACAATTCCTGGAAGACATAGGCAAGTGGGTGACAAAGTCCATCGTCACATGCTCCCACTTCCATTCAGGAATCTCTAAGCTGTGAAGTAATCCTCCGGGTCGTCTAAACTCTGCCTTGACTTGTTGGCACACAAGGCATCGGGATACGAACTGATAAACGCTGCGCTTCATTCCTTTCCACCAAAATCGAGTGCGAAGATCCTTATACATCTTCATGCTGCCTGGATGTACAGAGAATCGACTACGGTGAGCTTGCGATAAGATCTCATCCCTCAAGGTAGAATCCTCGGGTACCACAACTCGACCAGAAAGACACAATAGACTGTCTCCTTGCAGATGAAAACCAGAAGTATTATCACTCTCAGCAAGGCGGGCTAACTTTGAGTCTTCAGATTAGAATTCTAAGCTTCCCGGATTCGTCTGTATAACGCTGGCTCAGCAAGCACAGAAGAGACACGAATCCCTTGTTGTTCTTTCTTATGACGGAACGTGAATCCCAAAGAACAACACTCCTCCACTGCCTTCGAAACTGAACTGGTACGAAGGGATCTCACATAGAACTTGCGACTAAGTGCATCAGCAACGGGGTTAGAAGAACCTGGAAGGTACTTGATCTCGCAATCGTAATCCTTCAACAGATCCATCCAACGACGCTGCCGCATGTTCAACTCAGCCTGAGTGAACAGATACTTCAAACTCTTATGATCGGTAAAGATCTCAAATCGTTCTCCGTACAAATAGTGACGCCATATCTTAAGAGCAAAGACAATGGCTGCAAGCTCTAAATCATGTACGGGATAGTTCTCTTCGTGAGTCTTCAACTGTCTGGAAGCATAAGCAATCACGTGGCCATTCTGAGTCAACACACACCCCAAACCCTGGAGAGAAGCATCAGTGAAGACTACAAAACCACCTGATCCAGACGGTAAAGCAAGAACTGGAGCTGTCATCAAAAGACGTCTCAACTCACGAAAACTGTCTTCACAAGCATCAGACCAAATGAAAGAAACGTCTTTCTTCGTCAACTGAGTCAAAGGCTTAGCTATCTGAGAGAAATTCTCCACAAAACGACGATAGTATCCTGCTAAACCAAGGAAACTATGAATCTCAGAAGCTGTAGTCCGATGTGACCAATTCAAAATAGCCTCTGTCTTGCTAGGATCCACAGATACACCATCCTGAGAAATGACATGACAAAGGAACACTACTCGATCAATCCAGAAGTCACACTTACTCAGCTTCGCGTACAACTGTTTCTCCCTCAAGACCTGCAGTACAGTATAGAGATGGTAGGCATGCTCATCCATGCTGCGAGAGTACACCAAAATGTCATCGATGAACACCACCATGAACTTATCCAGAAAGTCGCGGAAAACGCTGTCCATAAGATCCATAAAAACAGCTGGAGCATTCGTCAAACCAAACGGCATTACTAGAAACTCATAGTGTCCATACCGCGTACGAAATGCTGTCTTAGGTACATCCTCCTGTCGAACTCGCAACTGATGATACCCAGACCAAAGATCAATCTTCGAATAGACAGAAGTACCCTGTAACTGATCAAAGAGATCATCTATCCACGGAAGAGGATACTTATTCTTCACTGTCGCTTGATTTAACTGACGGTAGTCAATACACAACCGCATCGAACCATCCTTCTTCTTGACAAACAGTATTGGGGCTCCCCATGGCAAAACGCTAGGTCGAATATAACCCTTATCAAGAAGATCTTGCAATTGCTTCTGCAGCTCTTTCATTTCTGACGGTTCCAATCTGTAGTAACCCGTATCCAGAATTAGCGATTAATGAGTATATTAATCATGTAATCATGTTTAGATTAAGTAAAACATGATTAAGGAAATTCCAAAAGGGTTAACGGAGTTCATAAATGGATCCAGGACACTCGAAAATGGCTTAGAGGACCCCAAGACTCGAGTGGGATCGGAACCACCGATCCAGGATCGGAGCTTCCGATCTTGATGACATCGGAACCAAATCGGAACCACATCGGAAGCATGGAGATCGGAACTTCCAATCAGCAATCGGAGCGTCCGATCGACTGTCGGTGACAGGTGTGTGGTTGCATGTGGTTGAGATTGACACGTGGCATCGGAACTTCCGATCGGAGGAACGGAGCTTCCGATCTGCACGTTCGGAGCTTCCGATCAGGGAACGGAACTTCCGATCGACGTCTATAAATATAGGGTCCGAGATCCTCATTTCTTGCCAATTCCGAATTCCTCTCCTTCGCCCTAGTAGCTCTATTTCGGGCTTTGGGTACTCTTATTTTAGAGTTGGAGTAGGAACATATTTTAGTATAGTCGGACAGTGTCTGACATAGTAGCGGGGTAGTGCTCGTGTAGCGGAGCAGTGCTCGAGGTTGTGGAGCTGCAGCAGGGGTGTACCCCTAGTTGCGGGATAATCGCCATCAGTGGGCTGACGACGGACGCAGGTATAGCTATGGTCTCCTTAAATTATTTAGGAGTATGCAATAGCTTAGTTAAGGCTTTTAGAGCTTAATGAATGATGCATGTGTATTTTGCATTGTAGAACTGATATAGGCTTGGAACCTAGAGCGGGACTGCTAGGAACTGCCTGTAGTAAGGTACGCAAGTACAGACTGAGATTGCAAGCGGGTTTTGCATGCTTATATGTTGCATTTTGTATGTCATTTATTATGCAGCATGTGCATATCATATCGTGCCTGTCCATCTTGTGAGATGAGCCATGTAGGGCCGCTCAGCCCTGTCTGGACGGTTGATGTCTAGGGCCTATTGACTGACGGGTCATGGGTGGCTAGCATCGGGGGACACGGTCCACGTCCTGTAGGAATGAGCAGTGTACGCATGGTTTGCTCCCCGGGTTGTACCACTCATATCCTAGGCTCCATTACTGAGCCAGTTATATACAGTATCCCAGATATGGATACCCTATCATTTGCATGCATCATATTTTGTATGTTTTACCCAGTGCTTTCGTATTGAGCTTAGAGCTCACGTTCAGTCTTTTCTGTGTATCTGGACACCCCATTCCACGGGGCAGGTGTAGGTGCTGGATTGAGCATCAAGTGCTTGGAGTAGCCAGTGACCAGTGAAGACAGCAGGATTAGCTGTAGGTTCTGCCTTTAGGCTATTTATTCGATTTGGTTGTAAAAATCGAATTTATTTAACCGGTTGTATTCTGCCGGTCTGTTTTTATTTAGTCTTCCGCAGCGATTTATTTTATGCATGTTTAATTATGCTCTTAACTCTGATTAGCTAGCGGATCCGGGTAGGGTCGCTACATTTATTTGTATCAGAGCATATGCATGCAAGAGACTTGGGATATAGCAATGAGACCTTGGAAGAAGTGATGATGCGGCAATTAGTTTGCCCAGAGACTATCATCATCGGCAGGATTTTTGAAGATTTGGCTAATGGGATTCCAGCAAGTGCGGACAGGAGTGATGGATCGTGTCCGAGTTTTCAAGACTTCTACTCATGTGGATCCTAGCTTTGGATCGAGTACCGGATGTCAGAGGCAGTGGCAGAACATTGGATGGGACGCACTTGATGCTTGCATCTGTATCGTCCATACCAGGATGACACTACTCTGAAGATTATCCAGTCGTAGATGGAGAGATTGTCAGATAGACCTTCACCAGAGAATGCCTCGAGTGCCTAAAGCATGACAGGTTTCGAGAGTGAGGTCTTTAACCTCATGCAGAACATGGTTTTGCCGGTATGCTTGTATCGATGCGTTCGGTAGGCACACGGGAAACTTCATGTTCAAAAGCATGATATGAATACAAGAAGAACGCTGATGGTAGATCGTGAGCAGAAGGAGTCGACTGACATGCACTGACGCAGAGCATAGCTGGTTAGCTATCATGAGCCATTTCTCCGGAGTTCTTCGTAGGAGGACATGTAGAGAGACTTGGTTGGGAGTATGCTTGTATCGATGCGTGTGTCGATTAGAAGCTTCATGCTCAAGAAACGAAGACTAGTACGATGATTTAAATACTGTATCGTGTAGTTGTAAAAAGTATTTCAGTTGTAATGAATCATCATACTATGGTTGTATCATTTCAAGTTTGGTTGTACATTTCATTGTATTTTGAATACTGTATATATTACATGGGATTGTAATTGAGAAATTGTACATAAATGAAAGCAATGATACATGTTTTATTTATCCAGCAATTCGTTGATGATTGCATGATTGTGCGAAAGTTGGATTGGGTTTAGTTGATTAGCGTTCAACTATTGCAGCTCATGGGATTTGAGTGGGCCGACTGTGACGGTTTGACTTGTGGTTAGTCTAGGCGTTTTCCTAGGATTGACCTGGTTAAGTCAGAGGACTATGTTAGTGCCAGCAATGAGTGGACTCATCTAGGGGCATAAGGGTATTGTTTGATTTAGAACATTTGGGCTTTGTTCTAGGTTGTTTCTTGGAACAGTAGGCTGTCTGACCTTCGTTGGGTTGAGACTTGTGATGATGGGTTTTCATTGGGATGCCAGGTCCATTATATGGCGAGAGTTGTGGACTATGACCATGACTAGATGTGATGGGGCGCGACCCTATGCCAGTGTTACCTGGGAGCCTTTGTGCTTCGGGATTTGGCGGTGGGAAGGCTACTCAGTCTAGGGATTTGGTGACAGTCACAACAGGATATGACCTTGGATTAGATATCAGGTTTGATATCAATGGTTCGATATCGTCTAGTGTACCAGAGATATAGTTTGAGTATTCTGCTGTAGGAACCAGTCATGGAGAGATTTTCTTGACAAGTACGTACTCTGAGCAGATAGGTTTTAACCTTTGAGTTACTGCTAGACGTGTGGATCTAGTAGGTGGACGGATTCTACCAGCAATGGCTATGGGTTGTCATCAAAGTGGTGGTTAGAATTTCCTTGTGATAGGAGTCATCCGAGATACTAGATGAAATGTTGTTTTAAGACTTTGACTCGAATACGAGGACTACTCCATGATGATTGACTTCATCAGTATTGGATTATATCAGACGTTGAGGATTGTATATGACTATTTGAGATGAGAGGGAAGCATGGCCTATGACCGTGAAACCTTGGTGGTTGTCCAGGTGGGTTATTGAGGTAAGCTACCTTAGTCTTGAACTGTTGCATGATCTTAACAAGGATATGATCAGGAGAGTGTTTGAAGATTGTGGAAATCTTTGGGATTCTTTAGTTATTCTTCTTGGACTTGACAAGCCGTGGTGTTCATTCTGAATGAACAAGATAAGGATAGTGAGTCCAGTGGTTGCGCTAAGTACTGTCTGATATTTCAGAGATTAAGCGTAGGATTTTCTATGGGATGGAATGGGCTTAGTTTATGTTTGCCTTGGGATGAACAAGACAACGATTGGTAGTACTAAGGTGGCACGGGATCTGTGCTAGTGACTACTAGTGGTTATTGGGTAACTCTGTCAGAGTTAGGATGATTAAGTTCAGAATACGAAGCAACGGTTAGTAGTGTTGAAAAGGCGCAGGACTTGTGCCAAGTAAACTACTTATGTACCGTGATCTGACACCGTTTGGAAATGGTTCTTTGTGGCAGCTGAGTCATAGTTATTGACCGAGCCATGCAGGTTGAATGATCAGTGATCGCCTGACTAGATGTGTGCGAGCTTAAGTAGATCGACGAATTCGATTGGTTGAGCCAATCAAGGTTGATCAGGAAGTAGCAATTAAGAAATACTTGGGATAGTATTTTGTCGAGTAATGCTTATGGGATGAGTACTGAATATCATCTCAGAGAAATCGGAGATTTGAGTTATTTGGTCTCAATGATCGTCAGAGATGAATCTTCTGGGATTGCTGTAATCGGGAACGATTGCAAGTAGACTTGTATGATCAAGTTAGGTGCTAATTTGACAGTGGAGACAAGCAAGGGAGTGGGTAGTTTCCAGTATAGTGCATTCTTGTTTAAGAAGGAAACATCAGTTGTCTGATCTGGGTGACATTAGCTAGGATCTGATCCTCGAGATCTAGCAGGATGTGTCACTAGCCTTCTAGCGAGTGATGTACGATGTCTCTGAAATGACAAGAGATAGTAGAATTTCAACTTAGTAGCCAACAAGATTGTTGTGGGAATTGAAAATTTCGCAAGATCGTGACGGATCAGGTTTGTTCTTTTCAAGCCGTGAGTCACATCCGTGCGGACTATTTGTCAAGGATATTGCGCTTTAGCAATGGACGATAGTTGGACGTGTGTTAGGTGACAAATAATTTGGTAAAAAGCAAATTGCGATATTCCAGGAATGACAAGTTCATCCGGAATCTTCGTCTTTTCAGTGTTAAGGATGATGCGTTCAGCAAGGGAGCGATTTGACTATTGAAAATTCGTTGGGATTTAGTTCCAGGATCATTATGTTCAACTTTGGGAGGTTAGTATGAGCTGATGGTATTATCAGAGACTCTGAGTTGAGTTATACCAGGTACAATAACTGTCGAGTTTCGAGACGAAATAGGAAGCGTTTCCATATGTCTGTGCACTGTGGAATGTCCCAGTCGAGCATATTAGTGGGAGCTTGCCTTAGTCTTTATGTGTGTACAGTGGTTGCAAGTATGTATAACTAACCAGAGGATGTCTATCGATTGAAATTCATGAGGTGAATAACCTATGATCGAGATGATGTAGATCATCAGCGGCGTGATGACTTCCATTGCAATGTATGGGTAATTTTGCAGGCCAATGGCTAGGAGATGACGTAGCGTCATAAATTGAAAGTGATGATAGTTATCATCAGGGCACAGTGTGGATATTATACTAAGAAACGTGGACAACAGAATGTACTAGACATGATGGTTTAAGTTCCCAGTATTCCATGGGAAGCCGGTTGTGCTTCAGGGAGAGTGGGGAGGGTAACCAGTCTAGGGAACATTGTGAGCAGTTACGTTGAATTAAAGACTTGAGTCAACTGGATTATCTTAAAGCGAGATTCATATTAGAATGTGTTAGCACAATGTTGGGGATTAGTGTTTTCCTAACTAGAGGTGTTGAGCACCGGGAACTTTTGGAACCATTAGATGGTTATATTCGACACCGTTTGGAAATGGTTCTTTGTGGCAGCTGAGTCATATTTATTGACCGAGCCATGCAGGTTGAATGATCAGTGATCGCCTGACTAGATGTGTGCGAGCTTAAGTAGATCGACGAATTCGATTGGTTGAGCCAATCAAGGTTGATCAGGAAGTAGCAATTAAGAAATACTTGGGATAGTATTTTGTCGAGTAATGCTTATGGGATGAGTACTGAATATCATCTCAGAGAAATCGGAGATTTGAGTTATTTGGTCTCAATGATCGTCAGAGATGAATCTTCTGGGATTGCTGTAATCGGGAACGATTGCAAGTAGACTTGTATGATCAAGTTAGGTGCTAATTTGACAGTGGAGACAAGCAAGGGAGTGGGTAGTTTCCAGTATAGTGCATTCTTGTTTAAGAAGGAAACATCAGTTGTCTGATCTGGGTGACATTAGCTAGGATCTGATCCTCGAGATCTAGCAGGATGTGTCACTAGCCTTCTAGCGAGTGATGTACGATGTCTCTGAAATGACAAGAGATAGTAGAATTTCAACTTAGTAGCCAACAAGATTGTTGTGGGAATTGAAAATTTCGCAAGATCGTGACGGATCAGGTTTGTTCTTTTCAAGCCGTGAGTCACATCCGTGCGGACTATTTGTCAAGGATATTGCGCTTTAGCAATGGACGATAGTTGGACGTGTGTTAGGTGACAAATAATTTGGTAAAAAGCAAATTGCGATATTCCAGGAATGACAAGTTCATCCGGAATCTTCGTCTTTTCAGTGTTAAGGATGATGCGTTCAGCAAGGGAGCGATTTGACTATTGAAAATTCGTTGGGATTTAGTTCCAGGATCATTATGTTCAACTTTGGGAGGTTAGTATGAGCTGATGGTATTATCAGAGACTCTGAGTTGAGTTATACCAGGTACAATAACTGTCGAGTTTCGAGACGAAATAGGAAGCGTTTCCATATGTCTGTGCACTGTGGAATGTCCCAGTCGAGCATATTAGTGGGAGCTTGCCTTAGTCTTTATGTGTGTACAGTGGTTGCAAGTATGTATAACTAACCAGAGGATGTCTATCGATTGAAATTCATGAGGTGAATAACCTATGATCGAGATGATGTAGATCATCAGCGGCGTGATGACTTCCATTGCAATGTATGGGTAATTTTGCAGGCCAATGGCTAGGAGATGACGTAGCGTCATAAATTGAAAGTGATGATAGTTATCATCAGGGCACAGTGTGGATATTATACTAAGAAACGTGGACAACAGAATGTACTAGACATGATGGTTTAAGTTCCCAGTATTCCATGGGAAGCCGGTTGTGCTTCAGGGAGAGTGGGGAGGGTAACCAGTCTAGGGAACATTGTGAGCAGTTACGTTGAATTAAAGACTTGAGTCAACTGGATTATCTTAAAGCGAGATTCATATTAGAATGTGTTAGCACAATGTTGGGGATTAGTGTTTTCCTAACTAGAGGTGTTGAGCACCGGGAACTTTTGGAACCATTAGATGGTTATATTCGATAAGTAATTCAACGAATGCAGTAAAACCAGTCAGGTTATGACTTGGTCTTCGTCAGTATAAGATTTCCTTTGAGACGATGATCTCGATCAAACAGGTGTTTGTATCCTTCATGATCAGGGAGATCTTGGTCAGAATGGAAGGTGTATCAGTATTACGATACGCTAGCGTTAAGGAAGTTCGATTGTCGACCAGTAGCGCAGAAATCTCCAACTGGGAAAATGTTAATGCGGTTCAGCATTAATGAAGCTTGTAGAGAATTCGACGGGAGTCTGAGTGTGTCGGAGGATATTTTGACCAGACACTCAAGCAAGGGTTTCTTGTACGTTCTCGAGGTTTTACCTTAGATTTCGAGGACGAAATATTTTAAGGGGGGGAGAGTGTAGTAACCCGTATCCAGAATTAGCGATTAATGAGTATATTAATCATGTAATCATGTTTAGATTAAGTAAAACATGATTAAGGAAATTCCAAAAGGGTTAACGGAGTTCAGAAATGGATCCAGGACACTCGAAAATGGCTTAGAGGACCCCAAGACTCGAGTGGGATCGGAACCACCGATCCAGGATCGGAGCTTCCGATCTTGATGACATCGGAACCAAATCGGAACCACATCGGAAGCATGGAGATCGGAACTTCTGATCACCAATCGGAGCGTCCGATCGACTGTCGGTGACAGGTGTGTGGTTGCATGTGGTTGAGATTGACACGTGGCATCGGAACTTCCGATCGGAGGAACGGAGCTTCCGATCTGCACGTTCGGAGCTTCCGATCAGGGAACGGAACTTCCGATCGACGTCTATAAATATAGGGTCCGAGATCCTCATTTCTTGCCAATTCCGAATTCCTCTCCTTCGCCCTAGTAGCTCTATTTTGGGCTTTGGGTACTCTTATTTTAGAGTTGGAGTAGGAACATATTTTAGTATAGTCGGACAGTGTCTGACATAGTAGCGGGGCAGTGCTCATGTAGCGGAGTAGTGCTCGAGGTTGTGGAGCTGCAGCAGGGGTGTACCCCTAGTTGCGGGATAGTCGCCATCAGTGGGCTGACGACGGACGCAGGTATAGCTATGGTCTCCTTAAATTATTTAGGAGTATGCAATAGCTTAGTTAAGGCTTTTAGAGCTTAATGAATGATGCATGGGTATTTTGCATTGTAGAACTGATATAGGCTTGGAACCTAGAGCGGGACTGCTAGGAACTGCCTGTAGTAAGGTACGCAAGTACAGACTGAGATTGCAAGCGGGTTTTGCATGCTTATATGTTGCATTTTGTATGTCATTTATTATGCAGCATGTGCATATCATAATGTGCCTGTCCATCTTGTGAGATGAGCCATGTAGGGCTGCTCAGCCCTATCTGGACAGTTGATGTCTAGGGCCTATTGACTGACGGGTCATGGGTGGCTAGCATCGGGGGACACGGTCCACGTCCTGTAGGAATGAGCAGTTATATACAGTTATCCCAGATATGGATACCCTATCATTTGCATGCATCATATTTTGTATGTTTTACCCAGTGCTTTCGTATTGAGCTTAGAGCTCACGTTCAGTCTTTTCTGTGTATCTGGACACCCCATTCCACGGGGCAGGTGTAGGTGCAAGATTGAGCATCAAGAGCTTGGAGTAGCCAGTGACCAGTGAAGACAGCAGGATTAGCTGTAGGTTCTGCCTTTAGGCTATTTATTCGATTTGGTTGTAAAAATCGAATTTATTTAACCGGTTGTATTCTGCCGGTTTGTTTTTATTTAAGTCTTCCGCAGCGATTTATTTTATGCATGTTTAATTATGCTCTTAACTCTGATTAGCTAGCTGATCCGGGTAGGGTCGCTACACAATCGGTAAGGAGTTCTGGAAATCGGTGCAGTCCCTGGCACTAACTCAATGCCAAACTCAATCTCCCTTACTGGCGGCAAACCTGGAATCTCCTCCGGAAACACATCTGGAAATTCACGAACCACTGGTATCTCTCGGATATCTGGCTCTCCTAAAGATGCGTCAATGGCGTAGATAAGGTAGCCTTCCCCGCCAGACTCTAAGGCACACCGAGCCTTCAGAGCTGAAACCACTGACATCGGGGGTCGCGCTCCCTCACCATAGAAATACCATGACTCGTCATCCTCTGGACGAAACTGGACAAACCTCTGATAGCAATCCACTATCGCTCGGTAGGTAGTTAATAGATCTATCCCAATGATGCAATCAAAATCCTCCATCGCTAGAATCATCAGGTTAGTACTAAGCTGATGTCCCTCGAAATCCAAAACACAACCCACAACTAGATTCTTGGCTAAAACCTCGCTACCCATAGGAATAGGAACCACTAGCAACACGTCTAAAGGAATAAATGGCAATCTATACTTCTTAGCGAAACGTGCTGAGACAAAAGAATGCGATGCACCGGTATCAATTAAAACATATGCAGGAAAACCACATAAACTACAGATACCTGCAATCATCCGATCGCTGTCAGCCTCTGCCTGCTCCTGGTTAAGCGCAAAGACCTGACCCTGGGTACGTGGCCTCAAAGAAGAATGACCCCGAGAAGGAGTCTGAGTAGGCTGTCTCTGAGATTGCTGCGGATGTTGGCGCTGCTGCGAATACTGCTGCTGAAAAGGTGGCTGCTGGTACTGAGATGGCTGAACAGATGCCTGAGAACCTCCAGAACCACTCGCTGCCCCAATCAGCATAGGACAATCTCTCTTCATGTGATCCTCCTGGCCACACTGGAAACATGCAGTGGTTGATCGACCACACTGCCCTGGCGGATGTCTGCATCGGCACTGAGTACACTGGTTCGGTCTCTGTCCACCAAAACGATGCACCCCACCAGATCCAGAGGAAGAAGAAGAAGTACCTCATGGCTTCTTGAAGGACTATCCTCTCGGACCCAAAGGACTAGAGCTCGCTGGCCTGGAAGAAGAAGAGTAAAGTCCCCTGTTCCTCCGATTACTGTCCTCGGCCTGGCGACAACGGTCCACCAAATCCTCGTAAGTCCCATCTCCGCCCACAGCAACCATACGATGAATGTCAGGGTTCAATCCCTGAAGGAAATGATCAAACTTCGCCATAGAGCTATCAGCAATATGAGGACAAAAGGGTAGCAGATCAAAGAACTTCTGCTGGTACTCAAAAACTCACTGGCTTTTGCCTGACGAAGAACTGGAGGAAAATAAAATCTCTGATAAGCAGTATGGAACTTCACCCAAGTAGCTCCACCTCTGGCTGCTATGAACGGTGCGGAAGTAGACCTCCACCACTTCCTCGCTCTGCCCTCAAGCATAAAGGCAAGGATCTTCATCCTATCCTCAGCCGTGCAACGGAACTCCTGGAAGCACTGCTCCATCCTCTCCATCCAATCCTCCGCCTCTTCAGCTGTCTCCCCACCCATCAAAGGCTTTGGGCTAACTTCCTTAAATCTATGCATGCTCACTCGCATGCGCTCCTCGGGCTGTCCCCGACGTCTACGATCATCTGGATTGCCCCAACGACCGCCGTCTACGTTACCGTGACTCTCATCGTAATCTGCCATCTATTACATAAGAACAGATAATTACTTAATCCTCTTTACGATATTCCCAGTGCAATGCGTCCGCTCTGATACCAAAAATGTAGTGACCCAACCCGGATCCACTACCTAATCAGAGTTATAGTAAAAGCGCACGCAGTAAAAGCTTAAAGTGTAAAGAGCGGATAATTAAAATACAACAAATCCAATCGGCAGAATACAACCGACGTTATCACAAGTGTATAAATACTGTTATACAACCAAATCAAAGGTTCAGGGTAAATAAATCCCTACCCTATACAACCTCGCACTCCCCAAGCTCAATCCTGCTAAGAGCCGCCTGGACCGTCCAGCCTCAAACCTGCCCCGCCACAAGGTACACGATACCCAAACACAGGGGCGTGAGCTAGAACGCTCAATACGAAGCAATGATATATATACAAATATGCGCACACAGATGATTTAAAACTCAAGTGAAAACACTTGCTCATGGCGCCGAGAATATACAGTACCGGCTAGAGAGCTACTCCGCGGGGTACTCGTATATTCCATATCAGGGCTGAGCCAACCCCATCCTGACCCGAATCCAAAACAGGATACAAGTCTCATATGAAAACTGTCATACCTGACTCGAGTCCAAAATAAGATCATTGTTCCCTATGGAGACTGTCAATGACTAACATCTCTCCGGATGTAGTCACACGTAAAATCATGTATGTGCTAAGGCGATAAAACATGCTAAAACATGATAAAACATATAGCACATACTTATGCAACATATAAGCAAATATATCATGCCGGCTATCTCGGTCAGTACTTACGTACCTCTAACACTGCTGGTCAAACCTAGCTCCACTGACCTAGACTCCAAGCCTACTAGTCCAGTCTACTGCATACTACAATGCAAATATCCATGCATTAATAATTAAGCTCTAAAAGCCTTAATTAAGCTATTGCATACTCCTAAATATTTTTAGGATGTCAAAGTTATACCTGCATCCGTCGTTAGCCCTTTGCTGACGATAGCCTCAAAACTAGGCCAAAGCTCCGCGACGACGTCTAGATCACTAAGCCACTTCCGGATTCTCAGTAGGACGCCTAGATCTCCCTAGATCTGAGTTAGAAGGCTTAGGAATCAAGAGAGAAGAGAGGAAATTGGTGCGAGAAAATGAATTCTCGGACCCTCTATTTATAGGCAACGTTCGGAGCCTCCGAACCCGGTTCGGACCATCCGAACTCGATCGGAACCTCCGATCGCACCTTCGGAGCGTCCGATCTCTCAATATTACGTCAGCCATGATGTCACCTTGCTGACGTAAATGATGATGTGTGCCTTGGTCCAGATCGGAGCCTCCGAACTTGCCGACGAAGCGTCCGAACTCGATCGGAGCCTCTGATCCTGGCATGGAGCTTCCGATCCACTTCGGATCGTCCAAACTTCCTCTTCGGACCGTCCGATCCTGCTGAATCAATTCAACTAATTCCAGTGCTCTGAATCCCTTTCTGAAGTCCGTTATCCCAACAGGAACATACTTAATCATGTTTTACTTAATCTATACATGATCACATGATTAATTACTCATTTAATCATTAATCAGAAATGCGGGTTACTATAGACTGGCAGTGCGGCTTCTGAGCTCCGTGTAGCAGGCTAGTCACCCTCCAAGGACCATGGCTCTGATACCAAATGAAACGACACAAAAACTACTACTGAATTTTTTTTAAACATACTATACTCTCTACTATATTTCTTTACTTTAAATTAATATTTATAGATATATATATCATACTTAAAATATTTTTACATAACTTAATATATACTATATAAATATAATACATAAAATCTATTAACCAAATCATGATAAAATCTTATGCACAAAAATTCCATAACTAAATAATTAAATAATATTACTACAACAATTTCATGCAACTTGAACATAAATACGTAAATATAAAATCTATGAATAACTTAATATACAATATATAAATATATAAAATTAAGTATATTACATGCAAATAAATACATAATATTAATTACTAAATCATGAACAAATCTCATGTAGAAAAAACTCATAACTAAATTCTTAAATAATATTTCTTCCATAAATCCATGCAAACTTAAAAATAAATACTTAAATCTAAAATCCATGCATACTCTAAAAAATACAAAATAATAAAACATGTGCGGAATATTTATTCTAACTCTCAAATATAAATATCATAAATATAGCTATGGTCACGGGTACTAGCTGCATGTATGGTCATACGCCCTCGCCGCCAATCGAGACCACATTTTCTTCATTATTCTCATACTCACCTGCACCATTTAAATCTAATGAGCCTTGAGGCACATCAAGTTCTATCCTTATGTAACTACATGAAACCACATACAAGCACACATCATATAAAATGTTGGAGAACGCGGCGATCAGATCAATTAGGATTGATACCCGGTGCAGCGGAAGTTTAAAATTTTTATATGGAACGATTCCATAATAGGTATCAACCTTACGATTAAATTGTGTGTGTAAAAATTAAATAACAATTATAAAATTTTTACCTTTAATCTCGAATCGAGATTTTGGACACCAACAGATTTCTCTGCTCTCGTTGTATATCCCTGGAACTGATGGACGAACTGTTCTTCAATCAGGTCCACGAACGGATATTTAATCCCTCTGATAGATTGCACTAGAAAATCTATCAGAAGTTTCTACGAAGAGATTAACGAATTTGATCCGTTAAACCAGACTGTAATTCAAAATCACAGGCTGGATTTCTTTTCGAGCAAAGGGAGAGGGGGCGGCCACCTTTTAGAAAATTAACTAGGGTTTTCGAAAATTCTTGTGACCTGTTGTGTGTAATTTCTGTACTGCAATAACTTATTTATAATGTAGGCCACTAACAGCTTAGGGCCCATTAGTCATAAGTTCAAGCCCGACAAGCAAAGCCCGCATGTTCAGAAATTAATATAAAATTCATCGTGACTCCGATTGATAAACCGATTTCACCAATGTGCACAGAAACCATTTCTGCACCTTTTAAAGTCAAGATAAATTTTTCTGAATCCGAATTCAGTGATTTCCAAAAATGTCCATCCCTATGTCATTTTAGGAAATCTTACTCCTCTACTCTATAAATAAGAAGTCCAACTTCTTCGTTCATTAAATTTAACTCTTTAAATTTAACTATCTCAACGGGGATTAAAAATCCATTACACTGTGTGACCCTCAATGGTTCAGGGATACAGCTAGCCGTGGGCTCACAACTCCTTGTGACTCGGAACAACAATTTCCGACTTGCCCATCGAATCATGGTAAAAGCGTCTAGCAACATCGCCCCATGATTCCCTAGGTATCACTGATAGTGCCTACAAGAACCAATAGATTTTGGTTAGCGTACAGTACGGTCCCTTCATCCATATATCCCGATCGAATCAACAACCATTGGTATATCGAGAGTCGCTCGAGATTCGATAACTATGCAATACATCTTGAAGATCAAATAGTGACATCGCATGTGCTACTAAGAAACCATTTCTTAAATCACATCATGTACTCTGGCCAGAGATTCGTCACACTAATATCTCCTCAGATCGCATAGGATATCCACACTCGCAAGTATGTGGTGAATCCTTGACAACAATGCATCGACTCCTATATGTGTTGTAACTGTACCCAATCCCGACACCTGATGACCCCAATAGAGTCGGTAAACGAGTCAAAGCACAGTACTAGCATATAGAGTCTCAATGATGTTTCAAGTAGTAAGGACTAATGGTGTACAACCAAAACCGCGGACTATATCCACTCGATAAGTGATAACCACTTGGAAAGTCCGGATAGGGTAGTTCGATCATTCATCATATGAATATCCATTTGCATGCTTCGAACATCTCTATGTTCCCTACCAATGAAACGTGGTACTCCGCATCGCAAATGCTAGTCTCAAACTCGAGCGATCCTTATCCTTATTATCGGACGGCTCAATCGACTAGGAACAGTTTAGAATATACAGTGACTATAAGATGTGTTTCATGATAGACATCTCCATGTTCTACCACATCTTACATATACTATAGTATATTCAAGGTCTTTATCGAAACAACAATAGTATATCACAATATAACAATATGAAGAAAGATAAAGTCATTGCCATTAATAAAAGTGTAAATTATATTAAACAAAAGATTGTTTATACAAAGAGTCATCAAAGCCCTTAGCCACAAGTTGGCTCACCGGGCACCCACTCTTTCAATCTCCCACTTGCCCTATAGCCAACTAGTCATACTACGTAGACCCATTGCTTCGCGATGTTTGTCAAATAATAGTCCTGGCAAGGGCTTAGTAAGTGGATCAGCGATATTGTCTGCAGAGGCCACTCTTTCGACAGTGATGTCTCCTCTTTCCACAATCTCCCGGATGATGTGGTATTTCCTCAGTACGTGTTTGGATCTTTGATGAGACCTTGGTTCCTTTGCCTGAGCAACGGCACCCGTGTTGTCACAGTACACTGGGACTGGACCAACAACTTCAGGAATGACGCCCAACTCTTGGACGAAATTCCTCATCCAAACGGCCTCTTTAGCAGCAGCTGATGCTGTAATGTATTCAGCTTCAGTGGTGGAATCCGCTGTGGTGTCCTGCTTGGAACTCTTCCAAGAGACAGCACCGCCATTGAGCATGAACACAAATCCAGAGGTTGACTTCGAGTCATCCACGTCACTTTGGAAGCTAGAGTCGGTATAGCCTTCCAATTTTAGTTCTCTTTCTCCATATACCATGAACATATTCTTAGTCCTTCGTAAGTACTTAAGAATGTCCTTCACGGCTTTCCAATGCATTTGACCGGGATTAGCTTGATATCTGCTCGTGACACTCAGAGCAAATTCTACATCTGGTCTGGTAGATATCATCCCATACATGATACTACCTATGGCTGACGCATATGGTACATGTGTCATTTTCTCTTTCTCTTCATCAGTCTTGGGACACATAGACTTGGATAGAGAAACACCATGACACATGGGTAGATGTCCTCTCTTGGACCCATCCATTGAAAACCGTTTCAATATGGTGTCGATATAGGTTGATTGAGTGAGTCCTATCATTCTCTTAGATCTATCTCTATAGATCTGTATCCCAAGAATATAGGATGCCTCACCCAAATCCTTCATCGAGAATCTACCTGATAACCATATCTTTGTTGACTGCAACATCCCTACATCATTCCCAATGAGTAAGATGTCATCAACATAAAGTACTAAGAATGTCACAGCATCCTTAACTACTTTCTTGTACACGCATGGTTCCTTCGGATTCTTGATGAAACCAAAATCTTTTATTGTTTCATCAAATTTTTGGTTCCAACTTCTTGATGCTTGTTTTAGACCATAAATTGATCTCTGAAGCTTGCATACCTTATGCTCGCTTCCCATGGATGTGTACCCCTCAGGCTGCTTCATATAGATTACTTCCTTAATGTCTCCATTAAGAAACGCAGTCTTCACATCCATTTGCCATATCTCATAGTCATACCATGCAGCTATGGCAATAAGGATTCTTATGGACTTGAACATTGCAACTGGTGAAAAGGTTTCATCATAGTCAACTCCTTGTCTTTGAGTTTAACCTTTTGCCACCAATCGCGCCTTGTAGGTCAATACCTTACCATCAGGCCCAAGCTTTCTCTTGTAGATCCATTACACCCTATTGGAACAATTCCATCGGGAGGATCTACTAAAGACCAAACTTGGTTTGTATGCATCGAATCTATTTCCGACTGCATAGCTTCAAGCCATAAATTTGAATCCGCATCAGAAATTGCTTCCTTGAAGTTTCTTGGATCACATCCAACATCGGGTTCATCTTGATCCCCTTCAAGAAGAAGACCATATCGAATAGGAGGTCTAGAAGTCCTCTCGGATCTTCTAGGTATAGGCGTGTCCAGCAATGGTTCCTGAGGTGTAGGATCGTTATTTTGTATTTCGGGTTCTTCTCGAATTTCTTCGAGTTCCATCATCTCGCCTTTCTTATCCAATAAGAACTCCTTCTCCAAGAAGGTGGCATTCCTTGAAACAAACACCTTTGTTTCAGCAGGATAATAGAAATAATATCCGATTGAATTCTTCGGATACCCTACAAAATAACATAAGCTGGATCGACTATCCAACTTATCTCCCACTGTCCGCTTCACGTAAGCAGGACATCCCCAAATCCTCAAGTACGAATACTTAGGAGCTTTGCCATTCCATAACTCGTATGGTGTTTTGTCCACTGCTTTATGTGGACGTTGTTCAACAACAATACCGCCGTTTCAAGCGCATAGCCCCAAAACGAAGGTGGAAGCTCAGTGAAGCTCATCATGGACCGAACCATGTCCAACAAAGTTCGATTACGACGCTCCGATACACCATTAAGCTGTGGTGTCATAGGAGGAGTCCACTGAGAGAGAATCCCATTCTCTTTTAGATAGTCCAAAAACTCGGTACTCAAGTATTCTCCACCTCGATCCGATCGAAGTGCTTTAATACTTTTACCTAGCTTGTTTTCTACTTCAGCCTTGAATTTTTTGAACTTTTCAAATGCTTCAGACTTATATTTCATTAAATATAAATACCCATACCTTGAATAATCATCAGTAAAGGTAAGGAAGTAGGTGTGGCCATATTGAGTCCCAACTCTAAATGGACCACAAACATCTGTATGGATCAAATCCAACAGATTTTGACTACGCTCAGGTTTCCCCTTAAAAGGAGATTTAGTCATTTTTCCTTTCAGGCAGGATTCACAAGTAGGTAGAGAGTTAATATCAGACATATCAAACATGCCCTCTCCCACTAGCTTGTTCATCCTCCTTGAGGAAATATGACCTAGCCTAGCATGCCAAAGGTTTGCCGGGTTTTGGCTATCGATTTTCCTTTTGTTTGTTGTTGCCGGTTTATCAACATAATTTATTGGAACGTCTTTTAGTTTTAAGTTGTATAGATCGTTTTCAAGTTGTCCATTTCCAATCAAACATTCATTCTTGTAAATATTGCAAATCCCATTCACAAAATTGCAAGAATAACCATCTCTATCAAGCATAGAAACAGAAATAATGTTTTTAATCAAATCCGGAACAAATAAAACATCTCTTAAAAGTAACTTAAAACCGTTCTGCAAAATTAAATAAACATCTCCCACGGCTTTAGCTTCAACTCTGGAACCATTTCCGAGCCTCAGCTGGGTCTCACCCATTCTAAGCCTGCGACTTCTTGTCATCACCTGCAAATCATTGCAAATGTGAGATCCACATCCGGTATCCAATACCCAAGAAGTAGTATTAAGTGAAACATTTATTTCAATATAGAACATACCCTTCGCAGTTCGCAACTGCTCTAGATATTCCTTGCAGTTACGCTTCCAATGACCGGGCTTCTTGCAGTAATGGCAAATATCCTTGGATTTTTCCATGTTTGAAGCCTTTGTCTTGTACTTCTTCTCGGGTTCGATTTTCTTGGGTGGGGCAGAACGTTTCTTGCCCTTTGTACTTGGCCCCTTCTTAGCAGAAGAAGAGGAGCCCACCAAGAAAGCCGGTTTATCCTTTTTTAATGTGGATTCATATGTCACAAGCATATTGACCATCTCTTCAAGGGAGGCCTCTATCTTGTTCATATTGAAATTCACCACAAATCCGTCAAACGAAGAAGGAAGAGACAGAAGTAGTAAGTCCACGTTGAGTTCATGCTCCAACACCAAATCAAGGGTTACCAACTTCTGTATGAGCCAAATCACTCGTACCCCATGATCACGGACCGAAGTCCCTTCACGCATGCGACACGTCATTAGCTCCTTTACAGTAGAGAACCTTTCAGCCCTCGATTGAGCCCCAAAAAGTTCCTTGAGTTGAACGTGAATGTCAGCAGCATTCACGGTGTCCTCAAATCGCCTCTGGAGTTCATCAGACATCGAGGCTCGCATATAGCATTTGGTCTTGATATCATGGTCCCACCATGTATCAAGCTTGGCTAACTCTTCCGGACTTACGTCAGCTGGTGCTTCCTTCGGAGGAGATTTTTCAACACGTAGAGCATCTTCTCCGAAGTCAAGACAATCTTCAACTTACGGAACCATTCCGTATAGTTTGCGCCAGTCAACTTATTTTGTTCGAGGATCGAGAATAGTGGATTACGCGAATTCATCTTATGAAATACTGAAAAGAAACAGACAAATATCAGTGATTGTTTAAGCAATTTACTAAGACATAAAATAGGCGATATTTATTTTATGAATCTCACTCCCACTATTTTAACGATTTCACTACCCTCTAGTGAAAACGGGAAACTGTTTTCCTTAGTGAGAACATGGAGTCCAATTGACAATCTATGGTCCCGAATAATATCAGCCAACCATAATTTCAAAAGGTAGAGCCCAATTGCTTCCAAAGCAACCTCCATGTTTTTACCTCATGTCCAATAAGGGCCCAATAATATGACGCCGTTTATTGTGACATGTCAAGATGACCCATCAATATTAAGTTGTGATGGACGGTCGCCATGTGGATCCCCCAATAATATGAGCCGATCCCATGGGAGTTCCACCCAACTTACAACATGTGTCGATCCAATGTACAGCTTTTCGACGAACGGGCCCCCCCAATAATATGAGCCGGACCGTATCCGCGGGTAGCATCTCATACATTGATCGTTGATGGAAGGTAGGAACATTTAAACAAATTTAAATTTCCTTTATTTATCTTGATATCAATTTTAAATCATATTTAAAATGAGGGATTTTTAATTATAAAAATTTGTCTCATCATTTTAAAGTTTTGTATGCTTGTCGGATTCACACAATTTTGTCTAAAACATGCATACAACTATAATATCACATATTATAAAGGATGATCGATTCCATTTCTAATCGACCCGTGGTTGCCAATCACGAGTCTTAGTCCAATCCTAGGTAATATGCAGTATGCAATGCAATCCTATTACATTTGCTTCCAATTTACATTTCTTCTGTCTTTATTGTCTGCTGGGCCCACCTCCATCTTCAAATCTTGATCTCCCACTAAATCTAATGTATTTACAATAAATAACAATGACAAGTAGGGGATACATTTTAAGGGGTGGGAACGGGCCATAAACCAAGCCCACTTTTATTACATATGACAATCATATTGGGCCATAAACCAGGCCCATTAATAAAACCAACAACAATAAAAACAAATGTAAATTCCTAACATACACCTACAAAATTGGTCATGGAAATCGATCATCCTTATCCAATAACATTTAATTCAAAATTAATTTATTGGATAACATGCAATGGAAATTTAAATTTAAAAGGATAAAATCATATTTCATACATAAAATCTTATTTTATATACAAAATCATATTTTATCTTTTTATCAAATAAAATAATATTTTATCTATAAAATCCAATTTTATACATAAAATCATATTTTACTCAATATATCCATAAGATCATATCTTATCATCAATTGTACGAAAAATAATTAATTTCAAAATTCAATTTAACGGATAAAATATTTAAATTTTCCAAAAATTCAAATTTATCCAAAAATCAATTTTAAAATTTTCGGACTCGAACAATTCGATCCGACGCCTCGTGGACCAATCAAAACAATTTTCGATCGGACCAAAATAGAATTCTAACATATTAAAATTTAATTTAAAAATTAAAAAATAATTTTTCCCGCGGGCCGCCCGGGACATTCCCGGGCTGCCCGCGCCCCGTAGGGCTCGGGCCGGGCAGCCCGGCTGCCCCTAGGGCAGTGCCGAGCGCTGCCCCGGGCAGCGCCGTGCGCCGCCCTGTGCTGCCCGGGGCAGCGACGATCGCTGCCCCTGCCCCGGGCAGCGATCCAATCGCTGCCCGGGTTTTTGCCCGAAAAAAAATAAATTTTATTTTTAAATATTTATTTTGTTTCAAAAACCGAGGCTTAAAAATTTTTGTACAATCGATTAATTTAATCGCTTGATCTGAGCAACCTGGCTCTGATACCACTGTTGGAGAACGCGGCGATCAGATCAATTAGGATTGATACCCGGTGCAGCGGAAGTTTAAAATTTTTATATGGAACGATTCCATAATAGGTATCAACCTTACGATTAAATTGTGTGTGTAAAAATTAAATAACAATTATAAAATTTTTACCTTTAATCTCGAATCGAGATTTTGGACACCAACAGATTTCTCTGCTCTCGTTGTTTATCCCTGGAACTGATGGACGAACTGTTCTTCAATCAGGTTCACGAACGGATATTTAATCCCTCTGATAGATTGCACTAGAAAATCTATCAGAAGTTTCTACGAAGAGATTAACGAATTTGATCCGTTAAACCAGATTGTAATTCAAAATCACAGGCTGGATTTCTTTTCGAGCAAAGGGAGAGGGGGCGGCCACCTTTTAGAAAATTAACTAGGGTTTTCGAAAATTCTTGTGACCTGTTGTGTGTAATTTCTGTACTGCAATAACTTATTTATAATGTAGGCCCCTAACAGCTTAGGGCCCATTAGTCATAAGTTCAAGCCCGACAAGCAAAGCCCGCATGTTCAGAAATTAATATAAAATTCATCGTGACTCCGATTGATAAACCGATTTCACCAATGTGCACAGAAACCATTTCTGCACCTTTTAAAGTCAAGATAAATTTTTCTGAATCCGAATTCAGTGATTTCCAAAAATGTCCATCCCTATGTCATTTTAGGAAATCTTACTCCTCTACTCTATAAATAAGAAGTCCAACTTCTTCGTTCATTAAATTTAACTCTTTAAATTTAACTATCTCAACGGGGATTAAAAATCCATTACACTGTGTGACCCTCAATGGTTCAGGGATACAGCTAGCCATGGGCTCACAACTCCTTGTGACTCGGAACAACAATTTCCGACTTGCCCATCGAATCATGGTAAAAGCGTCTAGCAACATCGCCCCATGATTCCCTAGGTATCACTGATAGTGCCTACAAGAACCAATAGATTTTGGTTAGCGTACAGTACGGTCCCTTCATCCATATATCCCGATCGAATCAACAACCATTGGTATATCGAGAGTCGCTCGAGATTCGATAACTATGCAATACATCTTGAAGATCAAATAGTGACATCGTATGTGCTACTAAGAAACCATTTCTTAAATCACATCATGTACTCTGGTCAGAGATTCGTCACACTAATATCTCCTCAGATCGCATAGGATATCCACACTCGCAAGTATGTGGTGAATCCTTGACAACAATGTATCGACTCCTATATGTGTTGTAACTGTACCCAATCCCGATACCTGATGACCCCAATAGAGTCGGTAAACGAGTCAAAGCACAGTACTAGCATATAGAGTCTCAATGATGTTTCAAGTAGTAAGGACTAATGGTGTACAACCAAAACCGCGGACTATATCCACTCGATAAGTGATAACCACTTGGAAAGTCCGGATAGGGTAGTTCGATCATTCATCATATGAATATCCATTTGCATGCTTCGAACATCTCTATATTCCCTACCAATGAAACGTGGTACTCCGCATCGCAAATGCTAGTCTCAAACTCGAGCGATCCTTATCCTTATTATCGGACGGCTCAATCGACTAGGAACAGTTTAGAATATACAGTGACTATAAGATGTGTTTCATGATAGACATCTCCATGTTCTACCACATCTTACATACACTATAGTATATTCAAGGTCTTTATCGAAACAACAATAGTATATCACAATATAACAATATGAAGAAAGATAAAGTCATTGCCATTAATAAAAGTGTAAATTATATTAAACAAAAGATTGTTTATACAAAGAGTCATCAAAGCCCTTAGCCACAAGTTGGCTCACCGGGCACCCACTCTTTCATAAAATACGTGAATATACTTATATGTGCATGATCTTAAAAATATATGCATTTGAACATGTATAAATTAATCATAAACATCATCATCATATTATATCATAAACATCATACTTAATAAATTTCATAAATTGACATGTCTTAATTTCTTAATTCTCAACAGGTCGTATCCATGTCGGTGGCCTCATACTTAACGATTGATCAATCATAAAAACCAATGTACGTGGCAATGGGGTTTCCACCTCTGTGCTGCCACTTCACCAACACTCGATGTTGGATCCATAAGCTCATTATAACATAAACATTATTAGGAAGGTCACCGGGCCCAGGTATCCCGGCCACCAATCACATCACTTTTCACCTTCACTTCAACTTCCATAAAAATATTATTTTCTTAACATGCCTTCAAACTTAACATAAAAATTCTTACATGATGCATGAACTTAAAAATTCTCATTATTTCTTTATTTCATGAAAATTTGCCCGTAAATATATATTTGATTTATTTTCTTTAAAATCATACTTATATATATAATAAAAATGCATGCATGAATTAAATATATATTTACGGACCTTTTATTTTTCCAAAGACTTGTTCGCTGCTGACCACCTGACTTAAACACAAAAATTCCTAGAATGGCCCAATAAGCATTAAACCCAACAAGACATGGCTCATTAATTCTCATGGACCTCTAGGTCCATGACGAACTAATGGGCTCATTTAAAACATTAATTAAGCCCATTAAACTATTTAACTTAAAATTAATCTAATAAATTATTAACTAGTCCATTATCCTAGGGATTAGACCGTTAAAATTACTAAACCCGGCACAACTTGGCCCAGTAATTTTCATGGATCACGCGACCAAAAAACAAATTAGTGGGTGCACTTCATTAATTATTTAAGCCTATTAAAGTAGCCCAATTAATTTATTTAACCAAGCTCAATCTCATTAATTAACAACTTAAACTTTTAATTAATTAAAATAAAAATAATCAAGCCCAAATGATCTAACCCAAACCCGGACCAAAATAATTTGACCAATTATATTTTAGACCCGAACCGAATTCAAAAACCCGAGCCTGGCCCACTTAGAACCTAAAGAAAAAAAAATAGTACATAGCCCAATAATCTCTTCTCACGTGAGCAGCCCCCACCTTCAGCCTTCTACCACCGAGCTTCGGCCACCCCTGGCCGGAGCTCCACCTGAAGAACTTCGCCATGGTCATGCCGGTAACCATGGACCAAGCCCTAGTCCAAGCCATGGCTTGCATGGCTCAAAACAGAACCCACTTTCCCTAACCAAAAATCTGTGCGCACCCCTTTATTGAGCATCCTGCATTACCCTCCAATTTTTGACATGCTCGGGCCACCACAGGCCAGAGCCCCAACGACTGGACCCTCCCAGGGTCTAGTCACAACACGTGACCCAGCCCTGGCCCGAGCCAAGCCATGCATGGCTCGGCCAAGGCCCCTAAATCCCATACAAAATCTGCTCGCCTAGCTGCTGTCATAGGCCATTCTTGTATGGTTCCAGCAACTTCCAGACCTAAACCACCCAACCAAAACCGACCTTGAAGACCCTAGATCAGACCCCTAACAAAGGTGCAGTAGTCCTGATCAAGTTGTGGTCAGAAAACTCGTCAACATGAGCTTTATGCATCAAAAACGTGGTTACATGCATGAATCATGAATAATATCCTTAAATTCTGAAAACACATGCATTAACAAATCATTCATAGTAAAAATCAGTGTATATGATTTAAATGGTGATCAAGAATAGATTTGAGACGTGCCTTTGCGATTTATTCGCTCGAATATACGTTACCGACGCGTAGATTGATCTCCGGGATGAACGACACGTCAAACTCTTGATTTTTCTTCAAAGTAATCGTGTTGTGTGTGCTGTGAAGTGGAGGAGGGTTTCTGATGAATGATGAAGGCGGCTTAATGGGAGAAACGTGAGTTTTGGGTAGGGTTTAGGGAATAATTGTTTATAGTATAATTACACAATTAATCTAATTAACTATTATACCATAAAACCTAATTTAAAAACTCTTAATTAAAATAATAATCTGATTTTAAGGATAAAATCCAGAAATAATAAATAAATAGATTTTTAAAAGTCCTTAAAAATCATTAAAATGGCTTAATTTGGGGGAAAATGGAATACTATGCATATATACTTAAAAATACTAAAATTTTCATGAAATAATGCCTTAAAATAATATTTTAAAGTCTATAAAATCCCATAAAATATTTTGGATGAAAGTCCAACATTTCGTTTGTCCACGGTCCCGCCTACGCGATCGCAAAATAACCTTTCTCAAATAAATTCATAAATTGCAACATAACGGGTTAAATGTCGTAATAACATTTAAATCATGCAGATAAATCACATAATTCACATAATAACACATAAAAGTCATTTAACACCTTTTTACTTTATTTTAAAATTATTAAATCTCCTAGTTATGCATGTGGGTTTACGTAGCGAATTTCTGGGCGTTACAGATTTCTAAGCCAGCCTTGAACTTCAACTTGGCAGCGAAGACATCCATGTTGCCACAATAGTTCAAAGTAAGCATATCCATTTTTCCTTCGCCGATTTATCCACATGGTTCGACCTTCCTTGAAATGGTCCAAGTGAATTCTTCTTTTAGCGATGGCCCCAAAATGATCCCAATTTTGATCGCGAGGTAGCTTTGAGTTCCATTCTTGGTCGCCCTCCCACTGTCGCCGACGACAGTCTTCAACTGAAACCTCTTCGTCCCAAATTCCAAATAATTCAAAAACTTATCACCTCTTCCATCAGTCGTCACAGTGGAGACCTCTCCAGCTGTAAATATCTCGACTTATATGTTTTTTTTCTCATAATTTCCGAGCGTTACTTCAACCTTCCACGCTTTTTTTATGAAAGTCATGCATCATGCTGCGAAGTCTCCAGACGAGTACTTAATCGTACGATCATGTTTAGATTAATTAAAATATGATTAAGGAAATTCCCAACGGATTAACGGAGTTTGGAAATGGATCCAGAATACCCGGAAATAGTCCGAAGGGCCGAGTGGGATCAGACGATCCAATCTGGGATCGGACCATCCGAAGTGGCTGTATTCGGGAACTAGTTCGGAGGATGCGAGCAGTTCGGACGCTCCGAAGTGGATTTCAGAAGATCCGAACTTGAACAGGGACATGTGTGTTGGTATCATCGGATGACGGACGTCACGGATGATGTAGTATTGAGTTTGGACGATCCGAAAAGGCAGTTCGGACCATCCGAACAGTGTCTTGGACAGGTGTATGGTTGCATACGATTGGTTGGACGCGTGGCAGAGATCGGACGATCCGATGAGTCAATCGGACGGCCCGAAGCAGATCGGACGCTCCGAACTTAAGATCGGACGACCCGATCGTGTGCTATAAATATAGGTTCGTGGAGAATCATTCGTACAAATTCCGAATTCCTCTCCTTCGCCCGCGTGGCTCTATTTTAGGGCTTTGGGTACTCTTATTTTAGAGTTGGAGTAAAGAATATATATTAGCATAGTCATACAGTGTCTGACATAGTAGCGGAGCAGTGCTCGTGTAGTAGAGTCGTGCTCGAGGCTATGGAGCTGCAGCAGGGGTGTGCCCCTAGTTGCGGGATAGTTGCCATCAGCGGGCTGACGACGGACGCAGGTATAGCTATGGTCTCCTTAAATTATTTAGGAGTATGCAATAGCTTGGTTAAGGCTTTTAAAGCTTAAAAGATGGTGCATGGGTATTTGCATTGTAGAGTTGATGATAGGCTTGGAACCTAGAGTGGGACTACTAGGACTGCCTGTAGTAAGGTACGTAATTACTGACCGAGATTGCCAGCAGATATGCATGCTTATATGTTGCATTTATGTGTTTGCGTGTTATTGTTATTGATATATGACATGTACATATCATCTTGTGCTTGTACATCTGTACATCTTTTGAGATGAGCCAGTTAGGGTTTCTCAGCCCTGTTTGGACATTTGATATCGAGTACCCTTAGGTACTGGTACCTAGAGGATTCCGTGGTCCGCATCCGAGATTCGGGAGTGAGTGGTCGCACACAGTGGTTAGCTACCCCGATGTGACGAGCTCATATCTCAGGCGCCAGTCTGAGCACTTTGTATACAGTTATCCCAGATATGGATACCCTGTCATTTGCATGCATCATATTTGTATGTTTATCCGTATTTGCGTATTGAACTTAGAGCTCACGTCCAGTCTTTTCTGTGTATCTGGACACCCCATTCAACGGGGCAGATGTAGGTGCAGGATTGAGCACAGGAGCTTGGAGAGGCCAGTGACCCTTGAAGACAGCAAGATTAGCTGTAGGTTTCATTTAAGTTATTCGATTGGGTTGTATAATCGAATTTTTTTAACCGGTTGTATTCCGTCGGTCTACTTGTATTTAAGTCTTCCGCAGCGATTTATTTAATGCATTCTTTATTATTCTCTTAACTCTGATTAGGTAGTGGATCCGGGTCGGGTCGCTACAATCTTTTTTCGAGACGATTGATCACACTTCGATCTCTAGGCTGGGATTATCTTGTAGTCATGTTCTCTCCCGTTGGGTTGACGACCCTTGTAAGGCCTGAGATTATTTAATTTTAATCCGAGAATATTTAATTTTAGAATATTTAGAGTTTAGAATTAAATTATAATGTTCTTAAATTATTTAGAATTGAAATCGAATTAATTTGATCTTCCAGGGACTGAATTGCAAATAGTGAAGACTTAAGGGGCTAAAGTGCAATTTTCAAATTTAGTGGAAGACACTTGGCTTTTTAATGTGTTTGAACGTGTATATGCATCAAATTCATCAGATTTCTCAGCAACAAAAACCGAGAGAAGAGGTGTAACGCCCTGTTTTTATCTTAAATGAGTTTATTTGAGTTAATCAGAGATTACAGAGTTCTCGAGCCGGTTTGATTTTGATCAGGGTCCTTTTTGCAAATTTTGGAAATTTCAGGGACTAAAACGCAAATAAGGGATTTAATATATTATCTACACTTGTATTGACTTTTGAAAGCCTTCCTCCTCCTCCTCTCAACCGAGAGACTACATTGAAACGCCCCAAGCTTTCTCCAAGCTCCTAGATTTCAGTCCGAGCTCGATCCGGCCGTTGGAATTTATTTCTGAAGGCAGATTATCGATCACTGCAGTGAGAGCTGTGTTATATCGTAAGTTCTTCTTCGATCCGATACATTCTAGTTTTTGGATGTTGTTAGAATCGTTCTAGATTCGAGTATGTTGTTCTTGACAGAGTTCTGATCGTTTATTATCTGTCGGTTTTGAAATAGAGCGACGTTCGGAATTGTTATGATTTTTGGAAGCCATTTTCGAAAATCATGGTTTTGAGATTTGTTGGGTTTGTCTTGTTGTTGTTGTATTAGCATTGAATTGAGTTGTTATCAGTATTGAACTGCTGTCTGCGTTGCCGGTTTGTTCAGTTATAGCCGTTATGCCGTCGGTTTGAGTTTTGGAGATTTCGAACCGTTTTTGAGTTATGAACTTGGCTTGTAAGTTGATCGTGGTTATTGATCAATCATATCTTGTATCTGAACAGATTAGTTTGGAGTTTTCAAGCCCTGAGTTAGCAGCTGTTTGATCGTTTCAGAGATTTGAACGAAGAACGGTATAAAGAGTTTACCTTGAACCATTACCTTGTTGTTGTATAGATTGGTTAGACTTTGATACAATCTCTTCGTAGCGTATCCAGACTTGGGAGCTACTGCATTGAAAGGTAAAAGCAGTCATCGTAGCAGGATAGCATACTCGGAACTGTGGTTCTCGAGTTTTCCCTTTTGAAATCACGTACTTGCATCTACACTTGTTCTAGCATGAGGAACTTGTGTTTTGTTTGATTGTTTTGGCTTTTGTTAAATGGCTTATGTTTTATGTTTCTGTTATGCATTTATCTTGAGCCAATCTTGTTTTCAGCGGGCAGAACCGCCCTTTTTGTTTAGACGTTTGGGAACTATGATTGAGTGGCCTAGGTTGTAGTATTTCGCCTAGTGCTAGCATACTCATTATGGTTGCTCAAAGTCTAGAGGAGTGGGATACGTGGCACCACCTCGATTGGGAGAGTCGGTGAGTCGTTACGTGATCTCATCCTCGGGATCCCAAAAGCAGAGCAGCACTCCCTTGTTTATCAGAATTGATATCCTGGTTTTAAAGACATGCATATCTTTAGCTTCGACTTGAATATGTTGTTTTGATAGCATGTTGTATATCCATTATTTGATATGTTGCTTTTACTGGGATTATCATTCTCACCGGTTTTCCGGCTGTTGCTTTGTTTTGTATGTGTACTTGGCAACAGGTGGGGCAGGACCAAGTCAGAAGAGGCATGGTTAGCTTCAAGAGGGAGAGCTAGTAGTGAGACTCGGTTTAGAAGTCGTGTCAGCATGTTCATCTAGTTTAGATAGTAGCATGTTAGAATTCGAACTTCTTATGTTTGTATTCGTATTGTAATAGCCTTGTCGAGATATGATCGTTGCATGTTCTAGCCTTTTGGACATTTGATCAACTCTAGAACTTCATGTATTAGTTGGAGAATTCATGATTGTAATGCATGATTATTAGTTGATGGTTTTGGACTTGAGTTTTAGCATAAATTCTGCTGTTCTGTTTCTGCTGTAGGAGGGCGCTCGAGCTGCATTTTTTAGCAGCCCGAGCGCACCCCATTCCGTGTATTCCAGTAGCGCCAAGGAGTAGGGCGCGCTCGAGCGGCAGTTTATGGCCGCCCGAGCGCGGCCCCTTTTATAAAAAAAAAAAAATTTCTTTTGTTTTGGCTTTGCTTTTAGTTCTTGGATCTTGTATGCTTAATTATTGTTTACTCCTTAATTAGATGTTTAGAACCGAGGTCTCACATTAAGTGGTATCAGAGAGTTAAGATTCTTGATCGAACTAGAGTGAGCGGGTAGATCGAGTCTGCGTGTATTGGCTCCTCGCATGTATTTGAATTATTTTAACTGTGTATTTAATTCCATGCGAGCATGCTTTATTATTGAGAGTTATTGAATTACATGGTTTTGTGATTTAATTTATAAAGCATGATCTACTTGAGATATAACTATTTCTGTTATCGACTGGTATCCGGTATTCCAAGCGGTTGTAAGGGCACTGATTGTAGCGATTAAGATATATCGTGTCCTAACCTTTGATTATCAGATGGGTCCTCGTCGAGTGATAAACAGAAACACACCGCCAGTTATCCCTGCGACTGAGCAAGCTAGCACTGAAGTTGATCAGTTGGATGCTTCAGCGACTCCTATGGAAACCTTGCTGAAGAGGTTTCAGTCTTTCAATCCGCCGTTGTTGATGGGTTCAGAAAATACAGTTGACTGTGAGAGTTGGTTGGATGATATGGATCAGTTGTTTGATTCCATTGACTACACAGATGACCGCCGAATCAGGTTAGTAATTCATCAGCTGTGTGGTAGTGCTAAGAGCTAGTGGATCATGACAAAGAAAGCATTTGAGATTAGAGGTACAGAGGTTACTTGGACTCTTTTTAAATCTGAGTTTTATAAGCGGTTTTTCCCTATCTCGTATCGCAAAGATAAGGGAGCAGAGTTTTCCAATCTGAGGCAAGGGAATCTGAACATTGAGGAGTACGTGGCTAAGTTTGATAGTCTGTTGCGTTTTGCACCGCTAATTGCCGGAGATGAAGAAGCAAAGGCAGATCATTTTATAAACGGGTTGAACCCCGATGTCTTCACGTTGGTTAACACCAACAGGCCTAGCAACTTTGCGGATGCCATGAATCACGCAAAGGGAGCAGAAGCAGGCTTGTGGAGGCAAAGAGGTAATCAGGGGGCACCTCAGCAGCAGAGGCAGTATCAGAACCAACCATCTCAGTACCAGAATCAGCCACCTCAACATCAGAACCAGCAGCAGAGGTATGAAGGTGGTAGCAGTGGGGGAAACAGAAAGGATCAGTACAAGGCAAGAGGTAAGCAGTTTAAGAGGCAAGGAAACAGTTCGTCCAGTTCCAGTGGTTCAAAGAAATTCGGTTCAGGACCGAGTTCTGGGTCATCATCCTTGTACTGCAGCAAGTGTGGAGGAAGACACTCACCGGATCAGTGTGTGGGAGTCTTCGGCAATTGTAACACCTGTCAGCAACTGGGACACTTCTCTAAAGTGTGCCCACAGCGTAACAGAGATAGAGCTCAGAGTGGGAGTTCGTCTAGATCTGCAGCTCAGCCTGAGAGGCAGTCTTCTGCAGTGCACTCTTTCCAGCCTCAGCAGCAGAACAGACAGGGAGGTAGTACCAGTGCAAATCAGCCTCCGAGACAGCAGGCACGAGTCTTTGCATTGACAGAGGATCAGGCTCAGGCAGCACCTGATGATGTTATAGCAGGTAACTGTTCGATTTTTGGTCATTCTGCTCATGTTTTGATAGATACAGGTGCTTCCCATTCCTTTATCTCTGAGAAATTTGTATTATTGCATGCTTTGCCAACTGAATTGTTGCCTACAGTAGTAGCTGTTACTTCACCTTTGGGTGGAGGAATTGTTTCTGTCAGATTAGTCAGGAACAGTGAGCTCTGTTTTGAGGGAAATTTTCTAGAATTTGACTGTATTGTGCTTGGACTGTCAGATTTTGATTGTATTGTCGGTATAGATGCTTTAACCAAGTACAGGGCAACAGTCGATTGTTTTCAGAAAGTAGTCAGGTTCAGACCTGAAATGGCAGACGAGTGGAAATTCTTTGGTAAGGGTTCTCGATCTAGAATTCCTTTGATTTCAGTGTTATCTATGACTCGTTTGCTACAGAGAGGTGCAGAAGGATTTTTGGTTTATGCAGTTGATGTACTGAAATCTAGCCCAGCTTTGGTCGATATACCAGTGGTTAGAGATTTTGCGGATGTGTTTTCGGAAGATGTTCCTGGATTGCCGCCTATTCGAGAAATCGAATTCAGCATTGACTTAGTGCCAGGTACTCAACCTATTTCAAAAGCTCCTTATCGTATGGCACTTGTTGAATTGAGTATTGAAAGAACAGCTTGAAGATTTGATTGCCAAGGGATATATCAGACCCAGTGTATCGCCTTGGGGTGCTCCTGTTCTATTTGTACGGAAGAAGGATGGTTCTATGCGACTCTGTATCGACTACCGCCAATTGAATCAGGCTACAGTCAAGAACAGGTATCCTTTACCCAGAATAGATGACCTTTTTGATCAACTGCAGGGTTCTTCTGTCTATTCTAAGATTGATCTGAGGTCAGGCTACCATCAGCTGAGAGTGCGAGAGGAGGATGTTCCTAAGACCGCATTCAGAACGAGGTATGGTCATTTCGAGTTTATAGTCATGCCGTTCGGATTGACTAACGCTCCAGCATTTTTTATGGGTTTGATGAACCGTATCTTTCAGCATTATTTAGATGAGTTCGTCATTATTTTCATCGATGATATTCTTATCTACTCGAAGAACCGTACTGACCATGCAGAGCACTTGAGGACCGTACTGCAGATTTTGCGAGTTGAGCAGTTGTTTGCCAAGCTGTCTAAGTGTGAATTTTGGTTAGATCGAGTTGTCTTTCTCGGTCATATTATTTCTAAAGATGGGATTTCTGTCGATCCCAGCAAGATCGAAGCGGTTATGAATTGGCCTAGACCGACATCAGTACCTGAGATCCGAAGTTTCATGGGTTTAGCCGGTTACTACCGTCGTTTCATCGAGGGATTCTCTTCTATTGCCAAGCCTATTACCCAGCTGACTCAGAAGAATGCGCCTTTTGTCTGGACTGCAGATTGTGAGGCTAGTTTTGTTGAGTTGAAAAAGAAACTGACCAGTGCTCCGATTCTTTCTATTCCAAAAGGTACTGGGGGTTTCACAGTCTATTGTGATGCTTCTAACCGAGGCTTGGGTTGTGTTCTTATGCAGCATAAGCATGTGATAGCGTATGCATCGAGGCAACTGAAACCGCATGAGACTCGTTATCCGGTTCATGATCTGGAACTAGCTGCAATTGTATTTGCTTTGAAGATCTGGCGTCACTATCTTTATGGTGAGTCTTTCGAGATCTTTTCTGACCATAAGAGCCTTAAATATTTGTTTTCCCAGGCAGAGCTGAATATGAGACAGAGAAGATGGTTAGATCTGTTGAAGGATTTCGACTGTGAAATCAAGTATTATCCCGGGAAGTCAAATGCAGTTGCAGATGCGTTGAGCCGAAAGCTGTGTGCTTTATCTCTTTCTACTATCGGTGTTTCTCAGTTAATCGATGATTGTTGCACTTCTGGTTTAGAGTTTGAAACAGATAGGAAGACTGTCAGAGTGTTTGCTATTCAAGCCGAGCCGGAGTTGTTTGTTGCAATCAGAGAAGCACAGAAGTCTGAGCCGAGCATTCAGGTTTCAGTAGAGAAAGTCATATCTGGGAATCAGTCAGAATTACAGGTTAGAGATGACGTCTTGTTTGTGAATAACCGTATTGTTGTGCCTGATAATTCGGAGTTGAGACAGCGTATTCTCCGAGAGGCTCATTGCAGTCGGTTCAGTGTTCATCCTGGAGGTCGTAAGATGTACAACGATCTGAAGAGTCAGTTCTGGTGGAAGAGAATGAAGGGCGATGTTGCGAGATTTGTATCTCGGTGTTTGAACTGTCAGCAAGTGAAAGCAGAACGGAAGCAACCAGGAGGTCTGTTGCACAGTCTATCTGTTCCTGAATGGAAATGGGATCACATTTCTATGGATTTCGTCACGAAGCTACCATGATCCGTTCGAGGATGTGATGCCATTTGGGTAGTGATCGACCGATTGACGAAGTCTGCGTGTTTTATTCCGTACAGGATGACGTATCGTCATGATCAGATGGCTGAGTTGTATGTTAGCAATGTCGTGAGATTGCATGGTGTGCCGAAGTCGATCGTTTCAGACAGAGATCCTAGATTCACTTCTCACTTTTGGCACAGTCTTCAGGGGGCACTTGGTACTCGATTGCATCTGAGTACAACTTATCATCCTCAGACCGATGGACAGTCAGAGCGGACTATCCAGACGTTAGAGGATATGCTGCGAGCGGTAGTGCTAGACTTTGGCACTAGTTGGCAGGATTCTTTTCCTCTTGTCGAATTTTCTTACAACAACAGCTTCCAAACGAGTATCGGTATGGCGCCTTTTGAGGCATTGTATGGTAAGAAATGCCGATCTCCGTTGTTTTGGGATGATTTGTCCGAGTCACCAGATTTGGGACCGGATATGCTTAGAGATATGGCAGAGCAGGTTAAGATCATTCAGACCAGAATGAAGACAGCTCAAGATAGACAGGCAAAGTATGCGAATGTCAGACGTCGACCTCTGAGTTTTGAGCAGGGAGACCGTGTTTTCCTTAAGATTTCTCCGTTCAGAGGCACCGTCAGATTCGGTAAGAGAGGAAAGTTATCTCCGAGATTCATCGGTCCGTACGAGATTCTCGAGAAGATAGGCGATCTTGCCTACAGACTTGCACTTCCTCCGTCTTTATCTAGTATTCACGACGTTTTTCACGTCTCTATGCTGCGAAAGTATCATCCAGAACCTACTCACATCCTTCAGCCTGACGAAGCCGAGTTAGACGAGACTCTGAGCTATTTTGAACGACCGATTCAGATCCTTGATCGAAAAGAGAAGCAACTCAGAACCAAGTTGATTTCATTAGTGAAAGTACAGTGGAGCCGTCACGGAGTCGAGGAAGCGACTTGGGAGACAGAGTCTGACTTGAGACAGCGGTTCCCAGAGTTATTTAGTTGACATGAGTTCTTCTTACTGTCTTTAGTTCTTTATTCTATCTTAAGAGTTGTGGTTCTCATTGATTTCGAGGACGAAATCTCTTCTTAGTGGGGGAGAATTGTAACGCCCTGTTTTTATCTTAAATGATTTTATTTGAGTTAATCAGAGATTACAGAGTTCTCGAGCCGGTTTGATTTTGATCAGGGTCCTTTTTGCAAATTTTGGAAATTTCAGGGACTAAAACGCAAATAGAGGATTTAATATATTATCTACACTTGTATTGACTTTTGAAAGCCTTCCTCCTCCTCCTCTCAACCGAGAGACTCCATTGAAACGCCCCAAGCTTTCTCCAAGCTCCTAGATTTCAGTCCGAGCTCGATCCGGCCGTTGGAATTTATTTCTGAAGGCAGATTATCGATCACTGCAGTGAGAGCTCTGTTATATCGTAAGTTCTTCTTCGATCCGATACATTCTAGTTTTTGGATGTTGTTAAAATCGTTCTAGATTCTAGTATGTTGTTCTTGACAGAGTTCTGATCGTTTATTATCTGTCGGTTTTGAAATAGAGCGACGTTCGGAATTGTTATGATTTTTGGAAGCCATTTTCGAAAATCATGGTTTTGAGATTTGTTGGGTTTGTCTTGTTGTTGTTGTATTAGCATTGAATTGAGTTGTTATCGGTATTGAACTGCTGTCTGCGTTGCCGGTTTGTTCAGTTATAGCCGTTATGCCGTCGGTTTGAGTTTTGGAGATTTCGAACCGTTTTTGAGTTATGAACTTGGCTTGTAAGTTGATCGTGGTTATTGATCAATCATATCTTGTATCTGAACAGATTAGTTTGGAGTTTTCAAGCCCTGAGTTAGCAGCTGTTTGATCGTTTCAGAGATTTGAACGAAGAACGGTATAAAGAGTTTACCTTGAACCATTACCTTGTTGTTGTATAGATTGGTTAGACTTTGATACAATCTCTTTGTAGCGTATCCAGACTTGGGAGCTACTGCATTGAAAGGTAAAAGCAGTCATCGTAGCAGGATAGCATACTCGGGACTGTGGTTCTCGAGTTTTCCCTTTTGAAATCACGTACTTGCATCTACACTTGTTCTAGCATGAGGAACTTGTGTTTTGTTTGATTGTTTTGGATTTTGTTAAATGGCTTATGTTTTATGTTTCTGTTATGCATTCATCTTGAGCCAATCTTGTTTTCAGCGGGCAGAACCGCCCTTTTTGTTTAGACGTTTGGAAACTATGATTGAGTGGCCTAGGTTGTAGTATTTCGCCTAGTGCTAGCATACTCATTATGGTTGCTCAAAGTCTAGAGGAGTGGGATACGTGGCACCACCTCGATTGGGAGAGTCGGTGAGTCGTTACGTGATCTCATCCTCGGGATCCCAAAAGCAGAGCAGCACTCCCTTGTTTATCAGAATTGATATCCTGGTTTTAAAGACATGCATATCTTTAGCTTCGACTTGAATATGTTGTTTTGATAGCATGTTGTATATCCATTATTTGATATGTTGCTTTTACTGGGATTATCATTCTCACCGGTTTTTCGGTTGTTGCTTTGTTTTGTATGTGTACTTGGCAACAGGTGGGGCAGGACCAAGTCAGAAGAGGCATGGTTAGCTTCAAGAGGGAGAGCTAGTAGTGAGACTCGGTTTAGAAGTCGTGTCAGCATGTTCATCTAGTTTAGATAGTAGCATGTTAGAATTCGAACTTCTTATGTTTGTATTCGTATTGTAATAGCCTTGTCGAGATATGATCGTTGCATGTTCTAGCCTTTTGGACATTTGATCAACTCTAGAACTTCATGTATTAGTTGGAGAATTCATGATTGTAATGCATGATTATTAGTTGATGGTTTTGGACTTGAGTTTTAGCATAAATTCTGCTGTTCTGTTTCTGCTGTAGGAGGGCGCTCGAGCTGCATTTTTTAGCAGCCCGAGCGCACCTCATTCCATGTATTCCAGTAGCGCCAAGGAGTAGGGCGCGCTCGAGCGGCAGTTTATGGCCGCCCGAGCGCGGCCCCTTTTATAAAAAAAAAAAAAATTTCTTTTGTTTTGGCTTTGCTTTTAGTTCTTGGATCTTGTATGCTTAATTATCGTTTACTCCTTAATTAGATGTTTAGAACCGAGGTCTCACAAGAGGAAAAGAAGAACTCAAGCCAAATTTTCACCTTAAATCTTCATTATCTCAAGATCCGTTCAACCGATTTTTGATCCGAGTTTAGTTCTGCGATTCTTGCAAGAAGGGATACAATTTGATGTATGTATTTACATGATTCAGCATGTGTCGAGATTTTGTATGTTGGAGAAATCAGAATAAGCATGAATTAGTGTTCTTGAAGTTCTATATGTTGTTATATCGAAGTCGGATCGAAGAACAAATGTTGTATGCATTTCTTACGATTTTTCCAGAATTAATTTGAAACCTATGCTTCTGATATGCTGATATTTGGATGATAGCTGATATGAGGTGTATGTGAAGATTATGTGATGGTTAGAGTGGATAGAAATGAGTTTTGGTTGTCGATTTTGCTACCGTTATGTCGTCGGATTCGAAAATGATCAAGATTGGGTAAGATTGATTGAACTGAACTTGTATGGAGTTCTTGATGATATTTCCTAGATATGTATGTCTTATTTCAGATTTGTATTAAGGCCATCGAGATCGAAAAGTTCAGATTGGAATCGGAAGAGATTTGAAATTATTTAATGTGTTCTAAAATAAAATAAAGGGGGGTTTTGAGTTTGAAATTAACTACTGAAATTTATAAACAATATTTAATGAAATTCTTAACAACTATCATGCAAGATTAAATTATAACCGGAGAATTCACTGAAAAACAAGCCTTGGTATCGGTAGACTACACCCTTGATATCATTCATTCAATCATTGATTTCCTAAAAATAATTAATCATATCAAATATTTATCATTGAAAATTAAATTCATGTTTCAACTTAATCCTAGTTAATTAGACACCAGCGTTCTATATTAACCCTTACCAATAAATCAACCAGGATACCAGCGATCTAGATTTATATTTAAGGTAGCATTCAAAAGAGTAAAACTAATAAACCTAGAAAATAAAAATACCAGCGATTGTATTTAGCCTAGTCAATTGTTGTTCCTACGATTTAACAAATTCACCAGCAGAAAACATTAAACGCAGTTGCTTTGCAAATTAGTTGATTCAAACAATTACGGATTTGAATTCTAATTTAGCATTAGATTGTATAGATAAATATTAAGATGACCAATCTAAAAATCTCACATATAAGCATAAAATAACCAGAACAACTTTTGATACTCAATAAGGATTAAACATTTAAAAATTCGAATCTCATGAATAAACTAATCAAGGGCTTGTCTTTCTCAACCAAGTTCTAAGTTTTAGTCACAACGATTCATGAAAAACCAAAGAAAAATCAAAAGAAAAGAAGAAATTTAATAAAAAGATAGAACACAAAACCTAGCCTCGAAAGAGAGATTCAAAGTCTGATAATAATCCTCTGAAAAACGGGATAAAAGACTTATTAAAAGTCTAGAGTCCAAAATAAAAGAGTTTCCATAATTAAAAATTCCTTCCCGAACAGCACCTCGCGCTCGATTGGTTAAAGTCTGCCGATCGATCGCGAGCAAAAATGTTGTCCTACTGTTTTCAAATATAATGCGGCCGCTCGATCGGTAAGATGTTGCGGATCGAGCGGTAGAAAATTTCATCGCCTACTGGTTTCAACTTCACGTGACCCGCTCGATCGGTAAAAGTTGGCAGATCGAGCGGTCCTCTTTTTTTCAAAATATCTTTAGCATTTCTCTTGCTCCAAAGTTCCGTCCATGCGTCCGCCAAAACGCACGACCTACAAAACAAACCGGGAAATAGATTATGCAGACACAAAATATGAAATACGAACAAATTTCATAATAAAAACACATAAACGAATGCAAAACAACAACAAAATGATATTAAAATATGCAACACAAACATAACTATCAAATTCCCCCACACTTACACCTTACTCGCCCTCGAGTAAGTCATGCAAAAAAAACATAATGAAAAAAAAACAAACACAAAAGCAAGGACGAATCAAGAATAACAAAGCCTCAGATAAGTTTCCCACAAAAACAAATTCACAACTACTCTCGATTATCAACGATATACCTTCAGTCAATCGGAATTTGTATCATATGATATATCATTGCATTCGCATTTTTGAGACGATTCTACCGTAAAAATTTCAAAACAATCGGAATTGTTTTGAATATGGGTATACGTAGAACCCCCACCACCCTAAAGTGCGTGAGATCAAAACTATCTATATATATATATATATATATATAATTTTGCTATCCTGCCCACTCACCGTGCCCACTTAATGTGCCCACCATGAGGTGGCACTCAACTATTGGATGTGATGAATTGTGCGTCCAATAGTTGAGTGTCACCTCATGATGGGCACAATAGGTGGGCACGATGGGTGGGCAAGATAGCAAAACTCTATATATATATATATAATAGTTACTTAGAACCAACATTCATATTCAACAACTCGCCCTGACAAACGTGAAATGTGCAACTATTATAAAAAGTCAAAGGCTAAAATGTCTATTAAATTTTCATAGAAGAATATATTTTCAAAATTTAACAAGGGATTTGGTGAATATTTTTTTTATCTTATCGATATATTATATTTGACTGATATAAATATATATATATATGTATATATAAAGTGAAAAAAGATGGTAGTCAATAATATGGAAAAGAATTTATCAGTTGGTAGGTTTAGAAAAGTATAAAAGGATAATTTGGAAAAGTAAGTAATAAAACTATTTATATTGATCGATAAAAAAATATTTCAAAGATATAGAAGTTGTTCACGCTACTTCAAAGAAATAAATATTTAAAAAATCAATATCATTAATTACAAATTTCTAATCTACCAAATTTCTAACAGGACTAGAACAAGTTCATTATAAACACAAGCAGAGACCAGAGATATCCCAAAGCAACATCAAAACTAAACATAAAGACCGATAGAATTAACAAGAATGAAATCATAAATTCAAGGCCCTTTTTTTTTATAAATAAATTCAAGGCCTTTTCTTGCAACAAGATCTCATTCGTTACCATTAGTACTACCTGGCATCAGTTCTTTCTCTTCGACAGGAACTGATACTCCATCCTCACCACCTGTAAGCACTTCCTTTCCCTCCATTGCAACGTCCACCGCCGTACTTTTCTCTTGTCTTGTTTGCGGCCCAAATGCCTCTTCATCAGCCATGATTCCAATATCTACGTTTTTCAAATCCATATTTGCTCCTGAATATGCCCCGAAAACAGGGTCCTTGTCATACTCTTCCAAGTTACTTTTCTCACTTTTGTTGCTGTCGTCAGAACTGGTTTCATGATCGTTCCCGTAAGTTGATGTGGCACCACCTTCCAAGTTGAGGTTGCTGTCAAAATCCATCGAGTGAGCTTCTGGTGCCCGTGGATGCTGCTGTACAGGCAACGCGGTGCTGGTTACTTGTCCGGTCCGTAATCTTTCCCTATAGTTTTCCATCTCCAATTTATATCGTTCCTTGTCTTTGTATGCTTTCTCTTGATAAACCTGAATTTAACAAGATCATAAGAACCTTTTATCATATTTCATGCTTTAAACACATAACGAGTGATCAAGGGAATGACAATCCTGTTGATGAGACATGGAATATGAGATAGATTGTTATTTTACGATACAGAAACCAAAGCATGCTAGATATAGAGATTATAAGCTGTTTGTGCTTCATATGAGATTTTATATGATGAACTTTCTAGCAACTACTACGCTCACATATTTGCTTTACGAAAATAACCGTCAGCCAGTTGCGAAAAAAAGCTCATTTTTTAGTTGTACAAACTTACAGTTCTTTCAGGATCTTGCAACTTGTTCCATAATTCACCAATCATTCTACTTATCTCTCTATCTCTTCCAGGATAAAGTGGTTTCAGCCTCGCGTGCTGTTCGGCAAAGAAAAAGTTATAACCACTTCTGTTAGGCTTCGGATGAGCAGGATCCCTCTTCCTCATTTCGGATTTCTTCCTACGTTTGCGACGTGGAGCCCCCAGTTTCGTCTTGGAACCGTCCATATTTTGAAGAAAATCTTTCTGAATTTGAGGCCAGTTGTGATGGCTGGGAGTTGTCTGTGCTTCTTTACTGGGTACTTGATAAAGAACCCCTTTGAACTCCTCTGAACCAAATTTTACCGTAACAAGATAGCCACCCTCGAATTTCCCATCGATCACACCACAAACTGCGGTACCGGCTGATAGTGCAACTGATACTGCAGATCATCCAGAGGAAAAAGAAACTGTAGTTCAGAATGTAAATAAATCAAAAAATTCCTTGTCAATGATGAAAATGAAGTAAGGATTGAACATATTTCAGATGGAAATGACTTGGATATTCTTGTCATCCTGTGTAGAATCTAGAATCACCAAAATTAAACTTTTGGTCTCCTGTTCTAAGCCCTTTGTCCCCTTTTTCCCCGCATTATGTGCGCTTGTGTCAAAACGGGATGAAATGCACTAAAAGTTTTGATGCTGGACAAAATGAAATGGAACCTATACATGCTGGATGAATTGCAAAGAAGCCAATAAGCTTAAGATGAAAAAAGTAATTTCCTGGTAAACAATGTACTCCGAAACACATAAGCTAATAGCGAGTTACCTACATTACCGAATCATCCAATAGAAAATGATCAAGAATTGTGCAGAAAAGAAATGAGTGAAAACCTTCGGACACTGGTGCTGCCGGAGGAACTCTATCTTGTACTGAAGTTGCATGAGTTTGTTCAGTGGAAGCTAGTGGTTGAGCAGCACTTGAAGATACATATTGAAAAGCATCTGCAGTATATATATGCATACTGCCCCGTGAGTCAAGAAAAATATTCTAAAAATGCAAGAAAAGACAACCGTTGGACTTTGAAACTGACCGGTGGCTGAAGGAGTCCAACATGTGGCTTTAAAGAAGTAGATTTGTTCGTAGTGGTAAATCAATGAGACATAATACTTTCTAAGTATGAAAGAAGCATTTGTCGCTGAGGAGGGAAAGCTGAAAGCTGCTGTAACATCCTTCCATTTTCTCTCTTTTACAACCTGTATAGATCAAGTCAAGCATCAGTAAGTTTATAAAGCAGTTGATTTCTCAAAACTTAATCTAAGGTCACATCACGTGTGCGTAAAAAGATCGATTTTATTTCTCATTAACAGGAGAGCTGCTTCTGGTTAACATATCAGGATGGTGCACATGAATTATTTATCAAAGTAAATTATTCTCTGCGTCTTCCCATTATTGTATGTTTTTCTTGAACATTTTGCCTATGTACAATCTAAGCAGCATCGAAGAGAACGAACCAAATCAGCAAGTTAAACGTAGAAGAGACAAAATCGAAGATCAACCTAACCTTTGCAATGCCACCGCGAGAAGTGACTTCCACAAAGAGGAGATACAAGTCTAAGTCTCTACCTCCCACAACGGGAATCCTGAAAACCATGTTAACAACTAAGTTAGTGTAGTCCTGAACTCAGCGAATAAGAGCACGAAAATTATCAGAAAACAGTGGCAGATTCCCAAGGCAAATGAAGATCCAGTATAAACTGTGCAATGTATCCAACAGCAGGGCAATTCTACATCAAATGATTAGCAAGATACAGGGGTAGACATACTATGACCGGTGCTCAAGTGTCAATAAATTCAACCAGTTTTATTCTGCACATATTTTCTAGCAACTTAGAGGTATTCGTGATCTTGGAATAAAACATGGGATGAATAAAGTTACATGTCCAAAACAAATTACTCTTCGTCTTCAAGTCGGATATGGGATTAAAGTTGCATCTCTGAGAAAAATATAAATGTTTTTACTTCGTGCTTGTGTGTTTGCCATATATAGTTAATTTTTAGAACCGGATTCGATACTGTTCCATGAACATGACAAAATATATCTTAATCTGAAAAAAGCACAAGAATCCCTACACTACAATCATAAAAACACCACATTCACACTTAAAACTCACATTTATTGTATTACTCGTTTAGAAAAATTTGAAATATTTTCATTCGAAAAGCAAATAAACTGCTCATTCCACAGAGACCACCTCTTTTATCTGTACAGAGAGGTCCAAGGAACCCGAAAAATTCGAAATAGAGGCACATACATGAATTTAGTTCCCATGGAAGCATGCAACTTCCTTAAAGTTTCCATAAACAGCTCCCGTGAGCTGAAAACATCTTCATATGTGGCCAATGGAGGTGGGTAGGAATGAAAACTAGGGGCTGTTTGGCAGTTGTTTGCAGCAGAGGACGATTCCATTGAAAGCTTTTCACTTTCACCTCCCTCTACCATTCCTTTCTCCACCATAAATAATCTTCTTCACTTTCTTCACAGTCTATACTGCATATACACAGAAGTTCAAAGAATCCAAAAATGTGACTTATTGCAAGAATATAATAAGATAACTCTCCACCAAGAAAACGGAAAAATTTCATAAAACACTAGCCATTAAGCATGAGCTAAACATTAACATGAATCATACAGATGTAAATATATTAAGCTATATAAAATGTATTCAAGAGAAAGTGACAATCCCAAAACACAGACTTGAAACGCAGACAGAAACTGCATCCATGCATAAGCTCAGAGAATCCAAAATGCTTATTATAAGAGTAGAGTAAATACATTTCTCAACCAAGAAAAGAGACAAGTTTCGTGAAACAATAGCCATTATATTAAGAGTGAATGTTAAAACATGAATATGTATCATTGCAGATGTGAATACATTATGGTATGTAAAATGCATTCACTAAAAAGGGACAAAGTCCCAAAACACAGACATGAAATGCAGACAGAAGACCAAAAGAAACAGCCAGGAGGAACAGAGAATACGTACAACTGTAACACTCAAGAGAACAAAGGAGGGGAAATACCAGATTTCCTCTGAGATCTATAAATGCAAATTAAAACACACTTGCAACTACCCCACTTTAGTAATAAATTAACTCCCAATAGCAGATTAACAAAGCCCGAGAGAAGCACAAAGTACACTAGTCTAGCTGCCGCAGCAATCAATTCTTCCTCAACACCAAGAAATTTTTGTTATACGGATAACCAAAAAAAAAAGAAAGATAACTCTTTTCAAATAAATGCACGAATATTCTTGTTTTAACCAATATTTTGCCCATTCCCACAACCCAAATCCCTTCAATGAATTCCTTCCACGCAAGTTGAATCAGAAGAAAAATGCTACGGAACTCAAATAACACTAATTGAATCTGCAAAAGGGCAAAAACCCCACAAAACTGCTATATAACATTTTGGGGTCATCGGTTTTTGCGAAGCAACCAGATTTCAAAATATTTCCAAATGTACAATAGTTAAATGCAGGACCCTTTTAGAGGTAAGCAAATATAGAACCTAAACCCATAGAATCAGCACTTTTCCCTCGTTATTACATGTAAAAAAGAATATAAATGAACTGTATATACTGCAACACTATGCCGGCTACATAATCTTTAGCTGACATTCAAAAGAAATGACAAGCAATTACTACAGGATATACAGTTTTGATAGGAAAGGAAAAAATCCCATGCATTAACAAAAGATGCAGATGTCTATTCTATTCAATCCAATCCAGCCCTTTTCCTCTGACGAGTTTTCAGATTCCGCCAGTAAGAATCCTACGTGGGTATCTCAAAAATTTATTTTCCCCCTCTTTCAAAAAAGATTGATCTTTTCTAGAAATCCACGTTCATATTTCAAGATCAGTACTTTTTTCACCCACTTGGAATTCTCCTTGATAAAATATATCATTTCGATCTATGAAATATGTAACCCCACAAAAAAACGAAAAATGAAATGACACACAAAAATTATACAAGAATGAAATCTTGGAAATGTATGGTAATATATAATTTATCTGCTGAAAGCGAAAATATTTTCTCCGATCAATGAAAGAAATGTGAATGGACATACCAACGGAAGGTAAATTTGCATGGTGGAGATATATGATTTTAGGTATACTACCTAATTTGTGATATCAGTGTATTTGTACTATATTATTATTATATTTATAACAAAAATGGCATCTTGAAGAAACATCATTATGATCTTCGTAGGTTTACCTTCAAAATGGCTGAAAATTCAAAAAATTTCAATATTATTTGCATTCGGATTTGTATGTGATTTTTGATATAATTAAGGTAAGACTTTTAAATTATGAAATGTTAAGGATCGAAGATATATATCTGAATCCTTTTGTAAATAATCACCACTAAGGAAATATTGACGGATAGGCCCTCGAGTCATTTATCAGAATTTGAAGAGTTATTTTTATTTTTGTTTTTTTGTTATTGATAATTTTTAGATTAAGGGAAATACTATTGTTAGTATTAATCTTAATTTTCAAAACATTTTTAGGTTAATTTTCCAAATTTTATCATGCACGTGGCTCACAATAACCTTTTTATAATCTTCTCTTGTATTTGTTCGTTTTATTTGCACCAAACGTTTTCATTTATTTTATTTTATTTTTACTAAATTTTCATTATATTTTATGTAATTTCTATAGTAACGTATATACATAAAAATATAAATAAAAATAAAACTTGTGATACAAATACAATACGAAAAAGAAAACCCCGATAATCTACTAACAACTTTTAGAAGATATTTGACTAAAATTATTAAAAATAGCTTATAACTCCTAGAGTTTAAAAATTGTTTTAGGAATTTATAAGCAACTTATTTTAGAAATAAGTTGTTAAAAAGTTTGGATAAATTTATTTTAGACAACTTAAAGATCAAGTGCAATCCTCTCCTGCACTTCCTCCCACATTTCATCCTACACATTTAAATTTAGTAAATTAATATTTTACTACTCCTCAAATTAACCAATATATATTTTTTCACTTCTTGCCTTTATTATAATACAATAATATCTCGTATTTATAGAAATATTGACACATAAAAAAATTTATTGCAAATAAATTTAATTTTTCTTAAAAAAACTATTTATAATAATATATAATCTTATAATCATAAATACATATTTTTATACACGTATATACATTCATAATAGAAAAGTAAAAACATTATTTAAAATCTAAGATATAAAAATTACTTTAATATTTTAAATTAAACTTTGAAAAATAATTATAATATAATAAAATATTATAAGAATATTTAATTATGAATACCAATATTTGAATTTCTCAATTTAAACATTAAAAAATCTCTTCTTCTACCAAATCTAAACGTCTTGTGATATATATACACGCAATAATAGAATTATAGACTTTCTGATCTGAATTTTCACCAACTAAAAACCAAGAAAAATATGCTAAAAACCAAAATATAGACCAATACTCACCTGAAAAATAGAAAAAATATCATGGATTGCAAAACCGAAAGCTGGTCATGTGTATTATTTATTATATTATTAGGGTAAATATATTTTTGAAATTATATCACATTTGATATTTATCCTAATATTTTAAGATTCATTAAATTAGTATAATTTAAAATTTTCGATGAGTGGACATGTGATAATATTCGCTCAATATTTTATATCTTTGTTTGGTTGGTTTTTTTTTTGTACGTTGAATTTATTATGTTTTGTCTAAGATAAATTAATTGATGTTAATAAGCAAATGGGTATTGTAATACTTCAAGATCAGAAATTGAAATTTGATGCATAAAGATTTTTTCTCCAAAATTTAAGATTTAAGAAATTTTATAAAAAAATTGAAAAATTCAATATCCATAATCATATAATTTTTCTAATATTTTATTATAAGTTTAATTTCAGTAGAATTTAGTTTAGTTAAAAATTTTGATATCTAAATTTTAATCAATGTTTTTATTTTTATCTGAATGTATATATACGAATAAACAAATTTGTTTTAAAAATATATATTATTTTAATGTAATTATTTTTTAAGTAAAATAAAGTTTATTTAAAGCAACCATTTTTATTATATGACAATATTTTCATAAGAACTAGATATCATTAAATTATAATAAATATAAGTCGTGAAAGAGAGATATAATGGTTAATTTGAGTCGTAACAAATATAAAATATTAATAATAAATTTAAATATGTCGGAGGAAGTGTAGGAGATTATTGCATTTGCATAAAGATGTGGATATATATGTTTAATATTATAATATCTTGCAATTGTAAAAATTATCAAAAAGAGTATAATGCTATGAAGATAATGTAACGACTACATATTCGAAAATAGTTTTAGAATAAACCTATATTAAAAAAAATTATTTTATATTTTAATTTAAAAAAATGTATGTTATTTGGAAATTTTTTAAAAATAATATTTAATAGGTGGAAGATAAGACGGATATTTATGAAAACATGCAATGATATTTTAGAGAGATAAAATATTGTTAAAGTAAGATCTTTTTTTTTAAAAAAAAAGGTAAGGTTCCCATTACTTTTAAAAAGACATTTTATAACAATTTATTTTGACAGCTTATAAGTTGTTTGAAAAAAATTTTACCAAGTAGATTTGAACAGCTTATAAAAAAAAATTAAGGTTCCCATTACTTTTAAAAAGACATTTTATAACAATTTATTTTTACAGCTTATAAGTTGTTTGAAAAAAATTTTACCAAGCAGATTTGAACAGCTTATAAGCTCCAAATCAGCTTATATATAAGTTTTTTATATAAATTATAAGCTCAGTCAAACACCTCTTAGTTCAAAATGCTACTATAAACATCACTAAACCTTAATTTTTTTGCTCAAAAAGCATCTCCAACCTTCCTTTTTAATGGAGGATTTCCCAAAATAGAGGAGGGGGATGACTCCAACCCATCTCTTTTGACATAAATTGCGAAAATGTCATCATCGAAAATCGAATAATGGTCCTTTTGTATTTTTTGTCCATTTCATATTTTTAAATTTCATTAAATTTTTTAATTAATTTTAGTGTTAAATATTTTTTTTATCTATTTTTAATATATTTGAAGTGTTTTATTTTTTTTGATTAATTATGTGTAATTTTAATATTTATAATAAACATCAAATAGAAATAATGAACAAGGTGATGAACAAAAATATGTTTGGAAATTAAAAATAGAAAAATGGAGTATTTCGTAAAATTAGAGGATATTGATAGAAGAAGTCATATGAATCTTGATGAGTAAGATTAGCAAACACGATTATAAATTAAATCGCACCCTCTAACCAATAATCAAAAGATCCAAAAAGTTTTTTTCAATCTTTGAAACAAGTAAAATTGATAGAATTTGGATTTTCACCTTTAATCGACGGAACGATTAACAACAAAAATCACGACAATCGAAACCAAAGAAAACTTTCAGATAACTTGTATCTGACAATCTTCAGTGAGAAATCAATTGACAAACGTTTTCAAGTAATTAAACTGTGAAAAGTTTGATTTGAAAAACCAAAGCAAAACTTTGTATAAAATTCTAGAGATAATTTCAATAATTTTTGTATAAACTGAATCTGAATTGTTATTCAAAAATAATGAATGTATGGTATTTATATTACAACCCAAAATAATAAAAGATATTGAAAAAATAAATCTAAATATATCTAAAGATATCTTCTAAAAGTTTCCTAGTAGGCTTAAAATTCTCAAAATAGGAAAATAATCACAAAATATAAAAATTCACGCACACACACAAAACACACTGAGTGTGTGTGCGCACATCTTGCGCAGAGGCAGGCGCGGGCGCGCCTGAGGCTCGAATTGAACAATAAAAGTTTTCTTCAATATTTTCTTCACTTCCTTGATCCTTTTGAGCTTCGATAACCTTATAGCTTCCTTCAAAATGATTTCCATGCTTTTCAACTAAATTTCCATGGATCCCAAATCCTTGAATTCTTGACGGCAAATCACGAGACAATTTTTGGAATAATATGAATCTTCGAGCACCTCCTAGATTCATATCAGACTCCCATTCTTCAAAAAGATTTGTCTTCAAATCTTGCCCCTTGTCAAAAAAAAACCACACAAGAATTAAAAACTTAAAAATTATTTTTCACATGCAATAATGTACTTTGCACACTCATAACCATAGCAAGACTCACGAAATTTCTCATGCACAAATTAAACAACTCAACAGCATTACCATGCAAAAACATGATTATTACTCCATTAAGCATTACAAATAATAAATTTCTCCCCTTCTTAGACCTAGTTAACACCAACACAATGTTCATAGTTAAGTACAACCATTGCTTTCTAGGAATAAGAAACAATGCACTTGAAATATGTCACTCACAACTCCTCTCAACATATCTCTTCATATGCAACCATAACAAATATTCATCCATTAGACTCATTCTTTTGGATCTCTCAAAATTAAATTTCATTCTCAAGACATATACCTTTTCATCAAGCAAATCATGCAATGACGAACATATAAATAAAAACTTATTTTTTTAAAACAAATACTTGCTCACATAAAATTTATCATAAACACTGCACAAGTATTTTTCAAACCATAAGAATCATGTAACCAAAAGAGATAAGAAATCATATATTTGTGATCATGTAGTAACTACCACATTTTTCTTACCTCGTCGGTACTTGATCAACTCGTCACTAGCAGTTCGAACTCCTTGAGAACTTATACCAAAATCAACAAGTTCTCTTGCACGAAATACATTCAACTTTCTAACATGCTCATGACTAAAAAACTTCATACCCAACATGATTAACACAATTCTATAATGTTCAACATGTACATTAAAAATTTTGCTATATATTATGATATAATCAATGTATACCACAACAAATATATCTCTAGATTCATGCAAAATACTACTCATCAATTCCATGAAAGTACTAGGCACATTAGCTAACCCAAAAATCATCACTAGCCACTTAAGCAAATAAGACTTTCCACCTTTGCCACTCATACAACATTCACACACAACAACATAAACCAAATAATTCTCAACAACACACACCTACTTACTTACTCTTGTATCACACCAAGATTCTAACACATTAAGAACAAGAAGTGAAACGACTACTACTACTCTGAATTTTTTTTATATATAATTTAATATTTTATATCTAGAACGTATAAAAAAAATAATTATATATAAATATGTTTAAACTCAAAATAAAATAATTTTCCATTAAAATATTCTACTTAAAAATTTCCATAATATTGCAAGCCATTAAATATTTTTTAAAATAAACATAAATTTATGCATTAAACATCCAAATCAAAACCCCTTAAAATCCTCCACATAAAATTCATAAACTCAAAATAAATATTAAAACTTGTGCGGAAAATGTATTAATATTCAAATCCACTCAAAACAAAAACTCGAGCATAGGTCACGGGCTAGCCAGCTGAAGAGAGGCTCATACGTCTTCACCTCCAGTCAGAACAATATACTCTAGTTCATCTGCTTACTCACCTGTACCATTTAATTCTAGTGAGCCTAGAGGCTCAACACGTTCTATCTCATAATAACAACATGCTAAAATCCATGCAACATAGAATACATGCAATATACATAATATTATATATATATATATACATATATATATATATACATATGCATGTTCTTAACATTTCTATTTCATGATCATAACATAAAAATGTTATACTTAATCTTAACATACATATTCATCATGCATAATTTTAGGGCATATCATAACATAAACATATTATACTTAATCTTAACATACATATTCATCATGCATAATAATTAGGGCATATCATAACATAAAAATTTATTGAATGTTATATCCATGTTGTGTGACATGTCATGTCGATTGATCAATCTAGAAACCAGTGTACGTGGCGGTGGGATCTCTACCTCTTGGCCCCTTGAAAGAGTGGGTGCCCGGTGAGCCAACTTGTGGCTAAGGGCTTTGATGACTCTTTGTATAAACAATCTTTTGTTTAATATAATTTACACTTTTATTAATGGCAATGACTTTATCTTTCTTCATATTGTTATATTGTGATATACTATTGTTGTTTTGATAAAGACCTTGAATATACTATAGTGTATGTAAGATGTGGTAGAACATGGGGATGTCTATCATGAAACACATTTTATAGTCACTGTATATTCTAAACTGTTCCTAGTCGATTGAGCCGTTCGATAATAAGGATAAGGATCGCTCGAGTTTGAGACTAGTATTTGCGATGCAGAGTACCACGTTTCATTGGTAAGGAACATAGAGATGTTCGAAGCATGCAAATGGATATTCATATGATGAATGATCGAACTACCCTATTCGGACTTTCCAAGTGGTTATCACTTATCGAGTGGATAAAGTCCGCGGTTTTGGTTGTACACCATTAGTCCTTACTACTTGAAACATCATTGAGACTCTATATGCTAGTACTGTGCTTTGACTCGTTTACCGACTCTATTGGGGTCATCAGGTGTCGGGATTGGGTACAGTTACAACACATATAGGAGTCGATGCTTTGTTGTCAAGGATTCACCACATACTTGCGAGTGTGGATATCCTATGCGATCTGAGGAGATATTAGTGTGACGAATCTCTGGCCAGAGTACATGATGTGTTTTAAGAAATGGTTTCTTAGTAACACATGCGATGTCACTATTTCATCTTCAAGATGTATTGCATATTTATCGAATCTCGAACGACTCTCGATATACCAATGGTTGTTGATTCGATCGGGATATATGGATGAAGGGACCATACTGTACGCTAACCAAAATCTATTGGTTCTTGCAGGCACTATCAGTGATACCTAGGGAATCATGGGGCGATGTTGCTAGGCGCTCTTACCATGATTCGATGGGCAAGTCGGAAATTGTTGTTCCGAGTCACAAGGAGTTGTGAGCCCACGGCTAGCTGTATCCCTGAACCATTGAGGGTCACACAGAGTAATGAATTTTTAATCCCCGTTGAGATAGTTAAATTTAAAGAGTTAAATTTAATGAACAAAGAAGTTGAACTTCTTAATTATGAGTAGAGGAGTAAGATTTTCTAAAATGACATAGGGATGGGAATTTTTGGAAACCACTGAATTCGGATTCAGAAAAATTTATCTTGACTTTAAAAGGTGCAGAAATGGTTTCTGTGCACATTGGTGAAATCGGTTTATCAATCGGAGTCATGATGAATTTTATATTAATTTTTGAACATGGGGGCTTTGCTTGTCGGGCTTGAACTTATGACTAATGGGTCCTAAGCTGTTAGCGGCCTTCATTATAAATAAGTTATTGCAGTACAGAAATTACACACAACAGGTCACAAATTTTCGAAAAACCCTAGTATTTTTCTCTGAAGTGGCCGCCCCCTTTTCCCCTCTGCTCGGTAAAATCCAGTCTGTGAATTTTGAATTACAGTCTGGTTTAACGGATAAAATTCGTTAATTCTCTTCCTAGAAACTTCTGATAGATTTTCTAGTGCAATCTATCAGAGGGATTAAATATCCGTTCGTGGACCTGATTGAAGAACAGTTCGTCCATCAGTTCCAGGGATATACAACAAGAGCAAAGCAATCAGTTGGTGTCCATAATCTCGATTCGAGATTGGAGGTAAAAATTTATAATTGTTATTTAATTTTTACACACACAATTTAATCGTAAGGTTGATACCCATTATGGAATCGTTCCATATAAAAATTTTAAACTTCCGCTACACCGGGTATCAATCCTGATTGATCTGATCGCCGCGTTCTCCAACAGTGGTATCAGAGCCAGGTTGCTCAGATCAAGCGATTAAATTAATCGATTGTACAAAAATTTTTAAGCCTCGGTTTTTGAAACAAAATAAATATTTTAAAAACAAAAAATTTTTTTTCCGGGCAAAACCCGGGCAGCGCACGGCGCTGCCTTGCGCAGCACAGGGCGGCGCACGGCGCTGCCCAGCGCAGCGCTGGGCGCTGCGCAGGGCAGCGATGGGGCAGCCGGGCTGCCCGGCCCGACCCCATTAGGGCGCGGGCAGCCCGGGAATGTCCCGGGCGGTCCGCTGGAAAAATTAATTTTTTAATTTTTAAATTAAATTTTAATATGTTAAAATTCTATTTTTGGTCCGATCGAAAATTGTTTTTGATTGGTCCACGAGGCGTCGGATCGAATTGTTCGAGTCCGAAAATTTTAAAATTGATTTTTGGATAAATTTGAATTTTTGGAAAATTTAAATATTTTATCCGTTAAATTGAATTTTGAAATTAATTATTTTTGGTACAATTGATGATAAGATATGATCTTATGGATATATTGAGTAAAATATGATTTTATGTATAAAATTGGATTTTATAGATAAAATATGATTTTATTTGATAAAAAGATAAAATATGATTTTGTATGTAAAATAAGATTTTATGTATGAAATATGATTTTATCCTTTTAAATTTAAATTGCCATTGCATGTTATCCAATAAATTAATTTTGAATTAAATATTATTGGATAAGGATGATCGATTGCCATGACCAATTTTGTAGGTGTATGTTAGGAATTTACATTTGTTTTTATTGTTGTTGGATTTATTAATGGGCCTGGTTTATGGCCCAATATGAATTGTCATATGTAATAAAAGTGGGTTTGGTTTATGGCCCGTTCCCACCCCTTAAAAATGTATCCCCTACTTGTCATTGTTATTTATTGTAAATACATTAGATTTAGTGGGAGATGAAGATTTGAAGATGGAGGTGGGCCCAGCAGACAATAAAGACAGAAGAAATGTAAATTGGAAGCAAAATGTAATAGGATTGCATTGCATACTGCATATTACCTAGGATTGGACTAAGACTCGTGATTGGCAACCACGGGTCGATTAGAAATGGAATCGATCATCCTATATAATATGTGATATTATTGTTGTATGCATGTTTTAGACAAAATTGTGTGAATCCGGCAAGCATACAAAATTTTAAAAATGATGAGACAAATTTTCAAAAATAAAATCCCTCATTTTAAATATGATTTAAAATTGATATCAAGATAAATAAAGGAAATTTAAATTTGTTTAAATGTTCCTACCTTCCATCAACGATCAATGTATGAGATGCTACCCGCGGATACGGTCCGGCTCATATTATTGGGGGGGCCCGTTCGTCGGAAAGCTGTACATTGGATCGACACATGTTGTAAGTTGGGTGGAACTCCCATGGGATCGGCTCATATTATTGGGGGATCCACATGGCGACCGTCCATCACAACTTAATATTGATGGGTCATCTTGACATGTCACAATAAACGGCGTCATATTATTGTGCCATTATTGGACATGAGGTAAAAACGTGGAGGTTGCTTTGGAAGCAATTGGGCTCTACCTTTTGAAAATTATGGTTGGCTGATATTATTCGGGACCATAGTTTGTCAATTGGACTCCATGTTCTCACTAAGGAAAACAGTTTTCCGTTTTCACTAGAGGGTAGTGAAATCGTTAAAATAGTGGGAGTGAGATTCATAAAATAAATATCGCCTATTTTATGTCTTAGTAAATTAATTAAACAATCACTGATATTTGTCTGTTTCTTTTCAGTATTTCATAAAGATGAATTCGCGTAATCCACTTTTCTCGATCCTCGAACAAAATGTTGGAAAAACTGGCGGTCAGATCAATCACGATTGATACCCGGTGCAGCGGAAGTTTAAAATTTTTATCATGGAACAATTCCATGGTGTGGGTATCAACCATTCAACGATTAAATTATTGTGTGTGTAAAATTCAAATAACAATTATTAAATTTTACCTTCAATCTCGCAACGAGATTACTGGACACCAACAGATTTTATCTGCTCTTGTTGTCTCTCCCTGGAACCGATGAACTCCTTCAATCAGGTCCACGAATGAGGTTTTAATCCCTCTGATAGATTGCACTAGAAAATCTATCAGAAGTTTTTCTGCGAAGAGATTAAACGAATCTGATTCGTTATTCCTGACTGCGATTCAAAATCACAGACCGAAATTTCTCGTGCAGAGCAAGGCAGGGGTTCGGCCGATTATTCTAGAGGAGAGGCTAGGGTTTCGGTTTTTCTCTCTCAAAAATAATGAGCTATTGTTTCTAATTTCTGTACTGCAATAACTTATTTATAATGCAGGCCACTAACACCTTAGGGCCCATTAATCATAAGCTGGGGCCCGACAAGCAAAACCCGCTCGTTCAGAAATTAATATAAAATTCATCGTGACTCCGATTGATGAACTGATTTCACCAATGTGCACAGAAACCATTTCTGCACATTTTAAAGTCAAAATAAATTTTCCTGAATCCGAATTCAGTGGTTTCCAAAAATGTCCATCCCTATGTCATTTTAGGAAATCCTACTCCCTTACTCTTATTTAAGAAGTCCAACTCCTTAGTTCATTAAATTTAACTCTTTAAATTTAACTATCTCAACGGGGATTAAAACTCCATTACACTGTGTGACCCTCAATGGTTCAGGGATACAGCTAGCCGTGGGCTCACAACTCCTTGTGACTCGGAACAACACTTTCCGACTTGCCCAACGAATCATGGTAAAGCGCCTAGCAACATCGCCCCATGATTCCCTAGGTATCACTGATAGTGCCTACAAGAACCAGTAGATTTTGGTTAGCGTACAGTACGGTCCCTTCATCCATATATCCCGATCGAATCAACAACCATTGGTATATCGAGGGTCGCTCAAGATTCGATAACTATGCAATACATCTTGAAGATCAAATTAGTGACATCGCATGTGCTACTAAGAAACCATTTCTTAAATCACATCAAGTACTCTGGCCAGAGATTTGTCACACTAATATCTCCTCAGATCGCATAAGATATCCACACTCGCAAGTATGTGGTGAATCCTTGACAACAATGCATCGACTCCTATATGTGTCGTAACTGTACCCAATCTCGACACCTGATGACCCCCATAGAGTCGGTAAACGAGTCAAAGCACAGCACTAGCATATAGAGTCTCCATGATGTTTCAAGTCGTAAGGACTAATGGTGTACAACCAAAACCGCGGACTTTATCCACTCGATAAGTGATAACCACTTGGAAAGTCCGGATAGGGTAGTTCGACTATTCATCCTATGAATATCCATTTGCATGCTTCGAACATCTCCATGTTCCCTACCAATGAAACGTGGTACTCCGCATCGCAAATGCTAGTCTCAAACTCGAGCGATCCTTATCCTTATTATCGGACGGCTCAATCGACTAGGAACAGTTTAGAATATACAGTGACTATAAGATGTATTTCATGATAGACATCTCCATGTTCTACCACATCTTACATACACTATAGTATATTCAAGGTCTTTATCAAAACAACAATAGTATATCACAATATAACAATATGAAGTAATATAAAGTCATTGCCATTAAAAAGTGTAAATAATATTAAACAAAAGATTGTTTATACAAAGAGTCATCAAAGCCCATAGCCACACAGTTGGCTCACTGGGCACCCACTCTTACACAAAATAAATTGACTGGTGCAAACTATACGGAATGGTTCCATAAGTTGAAGATTGTCTTGACTTCGGAGAAGATGCTCTACGTGTTAGAAAAATCTCCTCCGAAGGAAGCACCAGCTGATATAAGTCCGGAAGAGTTAGCCAAACTTGATACATGGTGGGACCATGATATCAAGGCCAAATGCTATATGCAAGCCTCGATGTCTGATGAACTCCAGAGGCAATTTGAGGACACCGTGAATGCTACTGACATTCACGTACAACTCAAGGAACTTTTTGGGGCTCAATCGAGGGCTGAAAGGTTCGCTACTGTAAAGGAGCTAATGATGTGTCGCATGCATGAAGGGACTTCGGTCCGTGATCATGGGGTACGAGTGATTTGGCTCATACAGAAGTTGGTAACCCTTGATTTGGTGTTGGAGCATGAACTCAACGTGGACTTACTACTTCTATATCTTCCTTCTTCGTTTGACGGATTTGTGGTGAATTTCAATATGAACAAGATAGAGGCCTCCCTTGAAGAGATGGTCAATATGCTTGTGACATATGAATCCACATTAAAGAAGGATAAACCGGCTTTCTTGGTGGGCTCCTCTTCTTCTGCTAAGAAGGGGCCAAGTAAAAAGGGTAAGAAACGTTCTGCCCCACCCAAGAAAATCGAACCCGAGAAGAAGTACAAGACAAAGGCTTCAAACATGGAAAAATCCAAGGATGTTTGCCATTACTGCAAGAAGCCCGGTCATTGGAAGCGTAACTGCAAGGAATATCTAGAGCAGTTGCGAACTGCGAAGGGTATGTTCTATATTGAAATAAATGTTTCACTTAATACTACTTCTTGGGTATTGGATACCGGATGTGGATCTCACATTTGCAATGATTTGCAGGTGATGACAAGAAGTCGCAGGCTTAGAATGGGTGAGACCCAGCTGAGGCTCGGAAATGGTTCCAGAGTTGAAGCTAAAGCTGTGGGAGATGTTTATTTAATTTTGCAGAACGGTTTTAAGTTACTTTTGAGAGATGTTTTATTTGTTCCAGATTTGATTAAAAACATTATTTCTGTTTCTATGCTTGATAGATATGGTTATTCTTGCAATTTTGTGAATGGGATTTGCAATATTTACAAGAATGAATGTTTGATTGGAAATGGACAACTTGAAAATGATCTATATAACTTAAAACTAAAAGACGTTCCAATAAATTATGTTGATAAACCGGCAACAACAAACAAAAGGAAAATCGATAGTCAAAACCCGGCAAACCTTTGGCACGCTAGGCTAGGTCATATTTCCTCAAGGAGGATGAACAAGCTAGTGGGAGAGGGCATGTTTGATATGTCTGATATTAACTCTCTACCTACTTGTGAATCCTGCCTAAAAGGAAAAATGACTAAATCTCCTTTTAAGGGGAAACCTGAGCGTAGTCAAAATCTGTTGGATTTGATCCATACAGATGTTTGTGGTCCATTTAGAGTTGGTACTCAATATGGCCACACCTACTTCATTACCTTTACTGATGATTATTCTAGGTATGGGTATTTATATTTAATGAAATATAAGTCTGAAGCATTTGAAAAGTTCAAAGAATTCAAGGCTGAAGTAGAAAACAAGCTAGGTAAAAGTATTAAAGCACTTCGATCGGATCGAGGTGGAGAATACTTAAGTACCGAGTTTTTGGACTATCTAAAAGAGAATGGGATTCTCTTTCAGTGGACTTCTCCTATGACACCACAGCTTAATGGTGTATCGGAGCGTCGTAATCGAACTTTGTTGGACATGGTTCGATCCATGATGAGCTTCACTGAGCTTCCACCTTCGTTTTGGGGCTATGCGCTTGAAACGGTGGTATTGTTGTTGAACAATGTCCACACTAAAGCAGTGGACAAAACACCATACGAGTTATGGAATGGCAAAGCTCCTAAGTATTCGTACTTGAGGATTTGGGGATGTCCTGCTTACGTGAAGCGGACAGTGGGAGATAAGTTGGATAGTCGATTCAGCTTATGTTATTTTGTAGGGTATCCGAAGAATTCAATCGGATATTATTTCTATTATCCTGCTGAAACAAAGGTGTTTGTTTCAAGGAATGCCACCTTCTTGGAGAAGGAGTTCTTATTGGATAAGAAAGGCGAGATGATGGAACTCGAAGAAATTCGAGAAGAACCCGAAATACAAAATAACGATCCTACACCTCAGGAACCATTGATAGACACTCCTATACCTAGAAGATCCGAGAGGACTTCTAGACCTCCTATTCGATATGGTCTACTTCTTGAAGGGGATCAAGATGAACCCGATGTTGGATGTGATCCAAGAAACTTCAAGGAAGCAATTTCTGATGCGGATTCAAATTTATGGCTTGAAGCTATGCAGTCGGAAATAGATTCGATGCATACAAACCAAGTTTGGTCTTTAGTAGATCCTCCCGATGGAATTGTTCCAATAGGGTGTAAATGGATCTACAAGAGAAAGCTTGGGCCTGATGGTAAGGTATTGACCTACAAGGCGCGATTGGTGGCGAAAGGTTATACTCAAAGACAAGGAGTTGACTATGATGAAACCTTTTCACCAGTTGCAATGTTCAAGTCCATAAGAATCCTTATTGCCATAGCTGCTTGGTATGACTATGAGATATGGCAAATGGATGTGAAGACTGCTTTTCTTAATGGAGACATTAAGGAAAAAATCTATATGAAGCAGCCTGAGGGTTACACATCCATGGGAAGCGAGCATAAGGTATGCAAGCTTCAGAGATCAATCTATGGTCTAAAACAAGCATCAAGAAGTTGGAACCAGAAATTTGATGAAACAATAAAGGATTTTGGTTTCATCAAGAACCCGGAGGAACCATGCGTGTACAAGAAAGTAGTTAAGGATGCTGTGACATTCTTACTACTTTATGTTGATGACATTCTACTCATTGGGAATGATGTAGGGATGTTGCAGTCAACAAAGATATGGTTATCAGGTAGATTCTCGATGAAGGATTTGGGTGAGGCATCCTATATTCTTGGGATACAGATCTATAGAGATAGATCTAAGAGAATGATAGGACTCACTCAATCAACCTACATCGACACCATATTGAAACGGTTTTCAATGGATGGGTCCAAGAGAGGACATCTACCCATGTGTCATGGAGTTTCTCTATCCAAGTCTATGTGTCCCAAGACTGATGAAGAGATAGAGAAAATGACACATGTACCATATGCGTCAGCCATAGGTAGTATCATGTATGGGATGATATCTACCAGACCGGATGTAGCATTTGCTCTGAGTGTCACGAGCATATATCAAGCTAATCCCGGTCAAATGCATTGGAAAGCCGTGAAGGACATTCTTAAATACTTACGAAGGACTAAGAATATGTTCATGGTATATGGAGGAAGAGAACTAAAATTGGAAGGCTATACCGACTCTAGCTTCCAAAGTGACGTGGATGACTCGAAGTCAACCTCTGGATTTGTGTTCATGCTCAATGGCGGTGCTGTCTCTTGGAAGAGTTCCAAGCAGGACACCACAGCGGATTCCACCACTGAGGCAGAATACATTGCAGCATCAGCTGCTGCTAAAGAGGCCGTTTGGATGAGGAATTTCGTCCAAGAGTTGGGCGTCATTCCTGAAGTTGTTGGTCCAGTCCCGGTTTACTGTGACAACACGGGTGCCGTTTCTCAGGCAAAGGAACCAAGGTCTCATCAAAGATCCAAACACGTACTGAGGAAATACCACATCATCCGGGAGATTGTGGAAATAGGAGACATCACTATCGAAAGAGTGGCCTCTGCAGACAATATCGCTGATCCACTTACTAAGCCCTTGCCAGGACCATTATTTGACAAACATCGCGAAGCAATGGGTCTTCGTAGTATGACTAGTTGGCTTTAGGGCAAGTGGGAGATTGAAAGAGTGGGTGCCCGGTGAGCCAACTTGTGGCTAAGGGCTTTGATGACTCTTTGTATAAACAATCTTTTGTTTAATATAATTTACACTTTTATTAATGGCAATGACTTTATCTTTCTTCATATTGTTATATTGTGATATACTATTGTTGTTTTGATAAAGACCTTGAATATACTATAGTGTATGTAAGATGTGGTAGAACATGGGGATGTCTATCATGAAACACATTTTATAGTCACTGTATATTCTAAACTGTTCCTAGTCGATTGAGCCCTCCGATAATAAGGATAAGGATCGTTCGAGTTTGAGAGTAGCATTTGCGATGCAGAGTACCACGTTTCATTGGTAAGGAACATAGAGATGTTTGAAGCATGCAAATGGATATTCATATGATGAATGATCGAACTACCCTATTCGGACTTTCCAAGTGGTTATCACTTATCGAGTGGATAAAGTCCGCGGTTTTGGTTGTACACCATTAGTCCTTACTACTTGAAACATCATTGAGACTCTATATGCTAGTACTGTGCTTTGACTCGTTTACCGACTCTATTGGGGTCATCAGGTGTCGGGATTGGGTACAGTTACGACACATATAGGAGTCGATGCTTTGTTGTCAAGGATTCACCACACGCTTGCGAGTGTGGATATCCTATGTGATCTGAGGAGATATTAGTGTGACAAATCTCTGGCCAGAGTACTCGATGTGATTTAGGTTACTTGGTTTCCTAATAGCACATGCGATGTCACTATTTGATCTTCAAGATGCATTGCATAGTTATCGAATCTCGAACGACTCTCGATGTACCAATGGTTGTTGATTTGATCGGGATATTTGGATGAAGGGACCGTACTGTACGCTAACCAAAACCTACTGGTTCTTGCAGGCACTATCAGTGATACCTAGGGAATCATGGGGCGATATTGCTAGGCGCTCTTACCATGATTCGATGGGTAAGTCGGAAATTATTGTTCCGGGTCACAAGGAGTTGTGAGCTCACATCTAGCTATATCCCTGAACCATTGAGGGTCACACAAGTAATGGATTACTAATCCCTGTTGAGATAGTTAAATTTAAAGTGTTAAATTTAGCGAAAGAGAAGTTGGACTTCTTAACTAAAGGGAGTGGAATTTCCTAAAATGACATAGGGATGGGCATTTTTGAAAATCACTGAATTCGGATTCAGAAAAATTATCTTGACTTTAAAAGGTGCAGAAATGGTTTCTGTGCACATTTGTGAAATCGGTTTATCAATCGGAGTCAAGATGAATTGTATATTAATTTCTATAATAACAGGCTTGGCTTGTTGGGATTAAGTTATGGATAATGGGCCCTAAGGAGTTAGTGTCGTATTAGACATATAACTTAATCCAGTACAGAAATTATATATAGTAGATGGTGTAGTTTTCAAAAATCACTAATTTATTGTCTTGCAATTTTCGAAAATACTGCAACACACACATCTATAGTTTTCGAAATATCCTAGAACAGTTCTAAGGAGATTTTCGAATTCTGTCTCCTTTTTTAGAGAAAATTCATTTTGTGATTTTTGGAAAATTACATTCTGAATTGACAGATCAAATCTGTAAATCTTTTCGATAAACATCTGATTGATTTCTAGTGCAATCAATCAGAGGGTTTTAGTTTTCTGTTTGTGGACCTAATTCAGGAGATTGATCGAGCGAGTCATCAGTTCTTGGGATTTACAACAAGAGCAGATTAATCTGTTGGTGTCTATAATCAAGCCATAGCTTGAAGAGGTAAAATATTAATTGTTATTATTATTTTACATGTTGATTTTAATCGTTAGGATTTGATACCTATGATATGGAATTGTTCCATATAAGAAAATAAAAATTTTTAAACTTTCGCTGCTCCGGGTATCATATCACACTAATCTAAAAACGTGTTTCAACAGTGGTATCAGAGCCAGGTTGCTCTCAGATCAAACAATTAAAATTTATCGATTGTACAAAATTTTTAAAGCCTCGGGTTTGAGAAACGAAAACAAAATTTTTAAATTAAATTTCAAGGGCATCACGGGCAGCGATGGGC